>NW_025048150.1:1725000-1790732 GCF_018831695.1 Puntigrus tetrazona
CTGAGCTAATTATTCAGCGTTTCTGAGTGTTATAGGAGGAGAAAAACAGGCTTTTGAATGAGCCACATTGAAAGCTTAATTAAAAAAAAAGCAAGAAGTGTGTGCCGTGTCTGCATGCTCTTATTGTGAGGTTAATGTCACACAGAGAGAGCTGAACTCAAGCACCCTTACTGTCATTATATCATGGCAGACAGTATGCTTTGCAATCATTATTACATGTTTAATAACTAATATGTGCACTGGATGTTAGGTCTCACATCCACCAGATAACCGAATCATGTCATTTTAAAATAAGCTCATTCTGATTAATCAAATTATCAATACTTACTGCTAAGTCAATCAATTAATCTATCCCCACCCCCCTATTTTATGTTTTGTTTTCTTGCAAAAAAATCAAATAGTAAAAAATACAAATAAATAACTCTGCTTCAAAAACATACTCAAGTCATTTAATGAATGCTGATTGATCTAATTATTTGCTGTCAAATGATTAATCGCAATTACTCGCATCCAAAATACATGTTTTTCATGTGCATAATATATGTGCGTATTGTGTGAAAAATATGTTAATGTTAATGTTTAATATAAAATAAATATATTTACATATGACAAAAATTACATGTATATATGCATAGGAAATTATTTTCAAAATATATGCTGTATGTGTTAATATATGTGTTAATATTCATAAATACATAAGAAATATACACAATATATATATAATAAATAAATATTTATATAAAGAAATATATATATTTCATGCAATTTGGCACTCGGATATACATATATATATATATATATATATATATATATATATATATATATATATATATATATATATATATATATATGTATATATGTATATATATATATATATATATATATATATATATATATATATATCTCCAAATGATCTAGAATCAGGTGTTCCAATCACTTTCATGGCCACAGGTGTATAAGATCAAGCACCTGGGTATGCAGACTGTTTTACAAATGTTTGTCGTTCTCAGGAGCTCAGTGAATCCCTGTGATAGGATGCCACCTGTGCGACAAAATATTCCACACTCAACGGTCAGTTGCATTATAAGAACGTGGAAGCATTTGGGAACGACAGAGCGGCATCAGGGGATGTTGAGGCTACAGACAATCACTACAGACCTCCAAACGTCACGCGGCCTTCAGATTAGCTCAAGAACAGTCTGCAGAGAGCTTCACAGAGTGAGTTTCCACGACCGAGCAGCTGCATCCAAGCCAGACGTCACCAAGAGCAATGCAAAGCATCGGACGCGTTCTCTGGAGCTTCTCCATCTGGCGATCTGACGGACGAGTCCGGGTTTGGCGCTTGTCTGACCGCATTGTGGAAAGTGTAAAGTTTGGTGGAGGGGGATTATGCGGGTCGTTTTTCAGGAGCTGGGTTTGACCCCTTAGCTCCAGTGAAATTAACTCATTTTGGGCAATTCCATGCTCCCAACAGTGTCCTGACCTCAACCCGACAGAACACCTTTGGGATGAATTAGAGCGGAGACTGAGAGACTGTGTGTGACCTCACAATGGCCATAAACACACTCCTGATCCTCACAGCCATCACAGAAGAGTGGACCGGCGTCATAATGTACCCTATGGATTAGGAATGGGATGTCACTTAAATTCATATGCAAGTCAGGCAGGTAAGCGAATACCTATAGTGTGTGTATAAATAAAAAAAAATAAAAATTAATTAATAAAAAAATATATATATATAATAAAAAAAAAAAAAAAAAAAAAAAAAAATATATATATATATATATATATATATATATATATATATATATATATATATATATATATATATATAATATGACTGAGAGCCAAATTGCATGAAATATTTATATACTTGAATTATGTTTATGTTTTCCATTCAACACAGCATCGCTGTAAATATGTTTTCCGTTTCTATTTTAAACCAGGCGTCAAAACTGAAAATATATATAGCTCAACATATGTTTGTTGTCTGGTTTCCCGCAGACAGATACAGATTCTGAGGCCCTGCGGGTTAAACGTTTCACTGCCACCTGAACATGAAGTCTAGTCAGTGTAGAGATTATTTTTGATCTCCGTAATGCGCGATACGCTGAGCGATTGTGTGATCTCTATTGTTATTAATTCAGCAGCTGCATGTAACTCCCCTGCGCTGACAGTCTGTAAGTTATGGCTGTAATACATCGGGACAGAAATGATTGAACGCTTCACTTGCGTATGATATTACGTACGGCGGAGGGATGACTTCAGACGCCTCAGGCTCCCGGGTGAGCGACGTGATCGTGAGTCGTGAACTGTTCAAATATAAACCGATTGTTTCACGAGATCACAAATCACTTTGATCTGTTTAATCCTGGCAAGCATTTTAATCTTTTAAATCACGACACAGCAGTGATATTTTAGCATCGAGATAGCGATCACGGCTTTTATTAACGCATCATATTTACATTTATTATTACATAATAAATTAAAACAAATCAGATAGATAAAGAATAGAGCACGCTAGCGTTGGAGGCGTTTTATTTTTCGTTAATTTCATGATTAATAAAAAGGAATAGCTAGATTATTAAGGAAACATGCCATCTGTAAATGATAAAAGTTTCAATAGAATTAGAATAGAGATTGCTGTTAATAAGGAGTTTAAGGCTTTATATAAAACACATTATGAAAGTAGTTTTAATGCATTAATCGTGCATTTTAATGCACTTTACAATGCGTCTCATAATTAACTGCAACTCCAGCAATAATGCATTGTAATATTTATCTATCTAGAAAACACAATACATCAAAACACATGACAAGCAAACCTTCAAATATTATAATGATTTTTTAACTTTGGGAGCAATTATTTATGAGAAGAGAAATGCAATGCAATGCACATTGTAAATACCTTTATGATTATGCATTATGTACAGTATAAACGCTTTAAGCGTATCGGCATATTCTAATGATTTCTTAGGGATCATGTGGCACCCAAAATGTTGCATTACGTCAGAGGAATAAATTACACTTTACAGTATATTCACAAAGAAACCAGCTGTTTGAAACTGTAATAATATTTCCCATTTTTTAATTCAATAAATAGAGGCCCAGTGCATAAGAAACACTCAAACCCCAAACTTTTGAAACTCTTGCTTTATTATCAGCAGTCCGTTCTTGACATTTGAATATTTTATGGATCTTGGAGAAGTTTGATTTAGGCAGTTAGCCGTATATAGCCGGAATATTAAATTTAATGCCGTGACGGGCCGCTTGTCGAACACGGGCAGAATAAAGCAGCGCTGGTTTATGAGAGCTGCCAGTATGTGAGAATAACGGCTGTTACTGTGAACTGAATTGCGGCGTTTGGAGACCCACTTCAGCCCACTTCTCTCCGCGTGTTTGTGGATGTGTGTTACGAGAAGTGGAAATCAAAGCAGACGGGGAGAGGTGTTCCTGTTTTTGTCTCGGTCTTGCGTGCGCTGCGTAAGGCAGTCTTCTCTCCGGACTAAATGAAGACAAAGATTCATTCAGTCTGTCAACAATCAGAGCATTCACTCTCTGAGAGCCCGTGTCCGCTCTGCGCTCTAACTAGTGCACTGCAATTCATCACTCAACATTTCCCCTATAGAGAGCGCAGCAGTCAGCTCGGAAGAAAAATTCCCATTCATTTTATCCATAGAGAAATTGATTTTTAACGATAACGTATAAACCTTTCAAAAACAGACCTACCGTGAGCTCGAGGTCCAAATCTCTTCAGCTTCATTTGTGAAAATCACGTTTAATACCGAATCTGGATTATCACTGAATCTGAGGGCCCAGAAAGGCAGACGGAGACATTGCTTATAATAAATGAAAATACGTCAATGCATATATGCTATCTAAACTTTTTCAAATTCGTGTTTTCATACACTAACAAGCTTTCATTATAATTAACGCTATTTGCAATGCTTTATGGCATTGCATTTTATTCCTCATAAAATGCATTAATTATCGTACATTTTCTCTTTTATAGGTTCTCATTATAAAAGTTGCTCTCTTAGGTTTCATACTTTTTTTGATTCAAATGAAAGTTTATTATGTTATTAAATAATGTTGGTTGGTTGGTTGGCTGGTTGGTTTGAGTTATGGCTCTGAATTCAGCTTTGGAGAGTCATGGAAAAATTGTTCAGAAATATGTGGCAAAATACTTTGGGAAAGCCATTAATTTGATTAACTTTTTAAAAGTAGATGGATTTTAACAAATTTATTAATGATTTGAGATCATTTTAAATTTGATTTAATTTTACATTTAATTTAATTTAATTTATTTAATTTAATTTTGTTTAATTTAATTTAATTTAATTTTATTTTATTTTATTTTATTTGTGTAAATGTATGAGCTCCAAGGTTGAAATCTTTTAAACTCACTCCAATTATTTTTATTTATTTTATTTTTTATTTATAAAATTTTATTTAAAATTCTATTTAATTTTATTTGAATATAACTTAATTCTATTTAAGTCAATTTGGCAAAATCGTAAATATTTTTCTCAGCGATTTGAAGTCAAAATATTTAAATTGATTTCAATTCGGTTCAGTTCAATGTAAACGAACGTGACAAACGCATGTACAATAACCAGCCACGGATTACTCTTTCGTGAACTATTAATAATCCAAACGCTTAGTTTGCTCCGTGTAAACGTGTGTTTGGTTGCTGTACCGCGTTGGGGTGCAGGTGGAGTGGGAGCATGAGAAATACCACTTTACGAATTACATTTAGCGACGGCAACTTACAGGAGACAACGCGCAGCCTCCGATCATTTATCAAAGATAATGGGTCATAGTTTACTTCCTGACAAGCCACATACATCATGAGGTCTGACCCCTGCTACAGCTGCTAAAACAGATTATGTGATGTCAAACGCTGCTTCAGAGGCCGGCGCACCCCATGTTTTGCTTCGGTCAGTATGGATTTTAGAGGAACACCATAATGCACATTGAAATTTCACAAGCTGCATATATATATATATATATATATATATTAGGGATTTATACGATAAAGCAAGTGAACCCAACTTACTCTTACTTGGGTTCACTTACTTTATCTCAAAATCCTTTACACGCTGCAAAATATATGTGCAGCTTATGAAACAAGGTGGCAATTAGTGCATTCATCAGCCGTTGCTCAAACTTCTACTCCACTCTATTGTCCCTGAGAATCAGAAGTTAGCTAAGCGCACTGAACGCATGCATCGCTTGCACACTAGTCCGGTGCGTGCTTCTGCTTTTAATGTGAATGCAGTTCTGCTTTCTCTCATCCCAGGTGTCCGTATCTCGATACTCATCCTTCATCTTCATTCTAGATGAAGATTACATGCTTAATTAACGGCTAATTAGCCCGTGGCTTGGCTCTGGTGGCAGCGGGACGTACACAGAGAGATGACCTTTAGCCCCGCCACGAGTCCCGCGGGTCACAACGACTTCAGCACACAAACATCTTCATTGATGACAGACGCTCAAAGCAGCACAAGGGGTCACGGATTAATCAGCATTCATCATCCTGCTACCACGTTTTCCAATTTCAGATATCAATTTGGACAGATTACATCATCCCGCTCTTATGTTGAACTCCGCACTGCAAAATCCTGATTGCTAGCTAAAACTAAAATGCATTTTTGAAATGCAAAATAAAGAACAAATAATTAATTAATAAATAATAGAAATCTTTCCTGGGCAGCTAACTGAAATAAAATCATAAAGTATTTCGTTAGTAAAGTCCTATTAGTTATCGCATTCGATATCAATAACAATAAACGATGCATTTTTTACGGTATATATTAATCGTTGCTAAAATGAATCAAAAGCACTGTATGGGCATGGTAGCTCTGGTTAAAGAATATTAATAAATACAATTTTAAAACATACTACATTTATGCTTTAGAAGTATTTTTATCAAGTGAATGAAGACACCTAATGTCACCACAAAACTAATAAAACTAATAAAACCAAAAACTAATAAAAAGGCAAAATTACATCAACTGTAATATTTTTTTTTTATAAATAAAATCCTAAAAGTAATATGAAGCTATAGCACTGATAACTTTTTCTTAATTTAGAGCTATAGATTTAAAAATTCATTTCAAATGTAATGCATTTCTAAAAAAGTGTTATTTCTAAAATTATAACGTAAATATCCGACTGCTTGATGAGCGGCGAAGTTCTGGCTTTTGACTGACGTCTGAGTTGTTATTTACGTTTTAATTGTGAAAATAGTAATATTTTGTCACAAAAACCCATCGATCTGCTTCAGAGGTCACGTGATCACCCCAAGGCGTATAGGTCAGTACTTGCGGGAGATATCTGATTTAAGGAGCTTCATAAATAATGTCCGATATCCCATGAGCGTTCCCAAGGAGAACCGGGAAAGTTTTTTTTTTTAAACTTTCATACTGTGTTGTCTGAAAGAAAGTCATGTACACCCAGGATGGCGTCTGGGAAAGATTTCAATGCTCAAACGGCAATAAATATGTTGTAATTTTTTATTTTTTTTCCCCCAGTATAAACATGTCTTTTCAGCAGCGTCTGTCTGCTCTGAAAGCAGAATTGGCTAAACGTTAGAAATTACATTTGCACTCGGTGTAATAACATGAGCAGGTGACATCAATAAAAGAGTGTGATAACATGATAGAAAGTCAATGCCATCCAGAGTCCTAAAGGATTCAATTCTCTCCTCTTTTCTAAGAGACTCATTATAAGTCAGAATCATTTATTGGGATTGTGGGTAATGGATGTGAGGCAGGACTAAAGGCAGGACACGTGTTCTTGATGGCTTAAATTCTCGGTGCGATGATTAAAAGTCATCATCTGAGAACGTCATATACCACAATTCAATCTAATTGAATTACACTCAAAAAAAAAACTTTTTCTTTGTTGCTTTGTTAAATTGACCAGGAGTTTCTGATTGAAAAGCTTAAAATCGCTTACTATTTGATCTAAGTTTTAATGCACAGTTCAATTAAAAAAGACATACCGATGCATTAATAATAAATGAGTTAATTAGTTAATTAAAAAACAACTGTTTGAACATTGCAACACAATGAGGTCTAAAAGTTCATATGCGCATGCTATTTTTTGAAATTCTAGTATTCCGTTGTGCATTTTACAGTTTTCTTTTAATCTTGTTTTTTCCTGCATGTGGACAGAAGAAATATTCCTGATGCGTGCGGGAGCATAAATGTTTGATGCTAAACCCGGTGCATAATGCAACGCGCAGCCGAGAGCTCAGGGCTTTATTTTCCTGTTTCCAGCAAATGATTGTAACTTGCACTTCACAGTCCGACACTGCCATTTTTTCCCTCGACATCATTGACATCTTCAATCACGGTAGAAGAGCGCTGTGACCGACGCGGTCGTTTCTTTGGGGTTTTGAACAGCATTGACGCTTGACGGTGACAGAATACAGAGCGGCGGACGGCATTGACTCTAATAATTAGTTTGGTTATTCATCATCACGGCAAACCAAAAGCGACGTCGAATTACAGTTATTTTACATGATGTCTGTGATTTTCACAAACACTTAATTAAAAATACACCTCTGCGTTCTAGCGCTAAAGGGAGAGTTTGTCCAAAAAATGAAAAGCCTGTTATCATTTGCTCAGACTCATGTCGGGCCAAACCTGGGTGACTTTGTACTGCGACACAAAAGTGATTGTTTATCAGAATGCCCAAGTAGTTTTTTCCAACGAAAGCATAAAGTGACCGGAGGCGCTTTTTTCAACTTGAAAATGATTTAAATGAATCAAACGGGTAGAATGGGTTTCACACGAAGCTATCATGTATGCAACGAAACATTAGGGATGCGTCGATTGCGCTTTTTTCGGTCCTCGTCTGATGTTGATACTTTTATTTTTGGCACACGCCAAATACCAGTACCTCTACTTTCATTGCATTTATACATTTTTTAAACATTGGGAACAAAAACCGAAAAGTAATGTTAATCAGTTAACTTAGTTAGTTTGTCCATCAATTAATCTATTTATATATATATATGTATGTATATGTCTGTTTTTTTGTGTGCATTTCGGACCGTATATCCTTGGGTTATTTACTTTGTCTGTTGTTTTTTTGGCTCTTCGGCACATCATCTTTAGTTTAATAGCATTAGAGCTGCTTCATTGCGTTGGCTTAGTTCTGTAATCATGCATTTTGCTGTAATAATGCCCGTTATAAACCCCCCCTCAGTGATATTTTGGAAATAGAAGTCGCGTGGCGTTTTTACATCTGGGACGTGCTGGGTTTATATTTCATAGCCACTAGCTTAATATAATGCACAAGCAAGCAGAATCAGAGAATCAGAATCAGAGTGCAATGCAGCCCAGCGCTAGATTCACTTTCGGCAGAACGTCTTGTATGCTGCTGTTGTTCCGTGTTTCTTAGTCTGAATATGGCTATGAGGTGTCCGTGTCGGGGCGTTTTTACGAGTGCGAGTATACATGAGCTCAGTATGGGGCCCTATTAAAATATTATGCTGCTTTGGACATGAAACAACTTGAAGCGTCTGTGTTCGCCGCACACTCGTTGTCAAGCTTCAAAATCAACACGGATTTAACCAGTGCATCATAATTCTTTCTCCGACGGTATTGAATGAATCTACAGCAATGCATGGCAATGCTTGAACAACATTCACTATTAACTAGCTGTTTATTTGCATGCATATTACTACCAATGTCGCCAGATGTGTTCACCGCAGCAAAAAAAAAAAAAAAAATGAATAAAAGAATGAAAGGAGGAAACAGCTGCAGTGACATTTACACAACAAAAGGTGCGTTTACACTGTATGCTTTGCACATGAGACCCTTCAGATATGTTCAGATAATAGCCAAGGACAAGAAGACAGAGTGTGCTTTATTTTACATCTCAATGAAAACCAACCAATGTCCATGACATTTAACTGGAATACATTTACAGAGGAATCACGACTGCAGAATTTAGGTTTTAGCATTTTAATTCGTCATGATTTCCTCACAACTTCAAAAAAAAAAAGCGGTGTGAGCTTTCTCTGTTTGTTTTATTGGGGTGAGTAAATTATTCATTTTTGGTGAATATTCCTGAAGTGGAGATTGCCACATTCAGAAAACTTGAGCAATGTTACGCAGCGTTCGATGCGCTTTGGAATACTAATTACACCCAATGAAATGAGTTAAAGACGGCTGACGGCAGGCAAATTCTGAAATCGTTGTCTATGAGAATAAAAAGGAATGTTTTGATAGTCATGGCATTGAAAAGTTCAGCCTGGAGATCAAGACTCCCATGCTTTGTTTCCTCACAAGATTTGTGCAGTGACTTGTGAGATTTCCAAAAGCGTCCCGGGCGAAGGTTTGATTTTTTTAATCAAGATTTGATTTCAATTCTAGTTTAGCTCGTGTGCAATCTGACTCCAACTTCAAGGGATCGCTGAATTTAGGCAATATTCATAATTAAAACATCACAGATCGATTAGCTACATATTAATTTAGGCATCTGATTATTTTGGGTAATGGATGGAAATCGCATCATTTCGATTCTTCAGTTCATTACGGACCTAAAACCACAAACCCTGCCAGCGAATCTGGTCTCCAGCAGCGGTTATAGTGTGATTAAATATGCTGCACCCACCAAAAAAGTTACTTTTTTTCCCCCATAATCACTAAAAGTCTGACGCGTTGAGCCAGTGACAGACAGAAAGCATAAGATCTCTAATAACCAGCCCCCTGCCAGCCACTGGCACTTAAGTGTGCTCTGATCTGGACACAGATTTACGGAAATACTAGACGACACGATAATCTGCTTGAAAGAAATGATTTCATGAGACGTGGAAGTCAAATACAATGCATCATCAATCAGGTAAAGTCGCATCACGCCAATTACATAAAAAAATTAGAAGCCGATTGAGAAAAAAATTCATATTAATGCAATTCTCAAAGATAAATCTACAGTAAATGATGCTCACCTGATTTTTATAGAAACTATAACTATAGATACTACACACTGCGAGCTTCTGGCTACAGAAGGCCCTGACTAGTTACTAGGTGTTTCTATGGTGTTCTTGGCGGTTATTAAGGTTTTGCAAAGCAGTTATTGTGGCGTTATTCACAATATTGCAAAGATGGTGCTTTAGCCTACGGTTGTCAGGCTACAGAAGGCCCTGACTGATTTGCAACTCAGCTTTCGGTCACACTTTATATTAGTCGGCCTTAACTACTGTGCACTTACATCACTGTACTTACTGTGTTCATATTGTACAGCAAAACACTTTTGCTGCTATTGCTGTGGGATACGGGTATGGTTAGGGACAGGTTTGGTGGTACGGGTAGGTTAAGGTGTAATGGATGGGTAAGTACAACGATTTATTACATATGTAATTACATATAGGTATTTTTAAAACGTAAAAATACGTCACGTGCACAATAAGTGCATTGTACCAAATGTGTAACCACATATAATAGTTAAGGCCACCTAATATAAAGTGGGACCCAACTTTCCTTTAAATACTCAGATCAGACAATCCAAGAAATCTTGAGATCAGTTGCAAAAACACAAAACACCTTCTAGCTCCCAGCTCCAAGCTCCAGGCTGGAGATAGATAACCATTTCCACCAAAGGTTCTTCCTCATAATACAAGTGAGTACTGTGAAATTGAGACCTAATTACCCATCGCACTGAGACCTTTAAAACGACGCCCAAATATGACAGGGATATGATTATGAATACTGAAGATACACTGAATGCATGCGCCTGAGGGGAGGGACGGGTGAAGGGGCAGATCTTTCTCCCGTTTCTCAAGAAAAACACATTTGCTTCTTGCAGACTTTTGCACATCACCGCACTGACACTGAGTGTTATTGCTAACCAGTCCCATCACGTGTTGTGTCGGAGGCAGTGGCTGTGACCTGCACGTATTCAGAAGAACCGCGCTGAAGAGGCTGATGTCAAACGATAGCGTGCACCATCATTTGCTTGGAGGTTAGCAAAATAACCACAATTTTCTGTTTATCCATCACGTAGGTGAGAAAAACAGGAGACACCTACGCTGAAGATTTTAAAGCGTTCTGAAGTTATTGCAAAACTTTTCACAAAAAAAAAGAATTGTGTTTTTAAATAAGGACGAATGCTTTTCAGATACTGAAAGAAAAGTCGATGAACACGCACACACCAAATGTAGTCACATAACAGACTATATAAAGACAATAAAATCTTTCATATATGACACAAAACCAGTCATATTCTAAGTAGCATTAGCCAACGATACATTGTACTGGTTTTTTTAAGTAAAGATATTTTGTTAATGCTATACTGTAAATATATCGTATGCATTGCTAAGGACAACTTAAATGGTGATTTTCTCAATATATAGATTTTTCACAGGTTTTTAAATAGTTGTAGCTTATAAAAAGCTGATATATTCAGCTTTCAGAAGTTTCTAAAAAATTACTTTTACCCTCATGACTGGGTTTTTGGTCCGTGGTCACCTATTATGTGCACATAAAACCTGTATAAGTTTGTACTGTATAATCAGAATGTCCAAATGACAGAAGCATAAAGTGAGCAGGGGCACATTTTTGAACTTGAAACATGAAAATGTTTCAAAAGATTTAGTTGAACCAGTTTTTTGTGAATATGTATCTCACAATAGTGTTTCCTTACACTCCTCCTGAAGTAACACTGATTTAAATTCTTTCATCGTATTTTTCTCAAATGATTTTGGAAGATTTAAATATATGGATTATATATAATTAAAAATATTTAATATATTAAATATAAATTAATATATTCTTAACATATTCCATAAGATATATTAATAAATTTTAACCAGTATATATATATATATATATATATATATATATATATATATATATATATATATAAATGCTTTCTAGATGTTTTTCTTACATAAAACATATTTTTTTCAGTTTTAAGGTTAAGAAACTGTTTGTGGCTTCATGTCTAGAATCCAGAATATCACACACCTAAGCAATCGCACAGATTTGCATCTTAAAGTTTTGTTGGACAAGCAGAAATCACATTTTGACTTAACTATCGGTGCCTCATTATGTATTTTTTTCATACTTCGACTTGTAAGATTTATTTTCGACATGCAGTAGCCTGTTATGTTGCTTGTCATTCAAACTGTATTCAATGCGGTTTAGAATGCCCTTATGTACAGCGTGAATCAAATTAAATTGCATTCATTGGAATTCCACAATCCCCCTTTTCAGTCTTATTATCAGAGTTGGGTGGAAAATTGGAGATTGAAAGAAAATGAAATCTTTGTATTAAATCAGCTGCTATGCATGCCACTCAATCGATACGCGCTCCTCTCTATCTGTTCCAGATGAATGCACAGGCCACTGGCAAACTATTAGCTTATTACAAAAGCAAATCAGTCAGCAGAATTAATTTTCTTCAAAAATATGAGTCTTGCTATGAAGACTTAGCAGCTATAAAGAAGTGAGATGCGCTCTTGAATTAGCCTTACTCCAATCTATAGCGTCATCACGGCATATGAGAGACGGTTGTTTTGTAAATGTCGGGTATTAACAGTGACGATTAGAGAAACTTAGGGTTAGTAACATCTTCTGAACGTGCTTGTTATTGAAAAACGCAATGTTGGTCGTAACTTCTTTACTCACTAGGGCCAGGTTAGGTGGTTTCAAGGGTGTTGCTATGGTGTACTTAGGCTGAGTGCAGGTATGTTACTTTGATCAATGGTTGCTATAGTATATCAGGTATTCTGAGGTGTTGCTACGCCATTTTGGGCCTTTTCTAGAATGTTGCTCTGGTGGTTCTCAGGGTTTTTCAAAGCAGTTACTATAGTATCCGGTGTGACTGCAAGCATGTCGCTTTGATCTATGATGGCTAGGCTGTTGCTAGGGTGTTTAGGGTATTTTAGGGTGTTACTATGGTCTTTTGGGTGGTTACTAGGTGTTTCTATGGTGTTCTTGAGATTTTGCAAAGCAGTTGTTGTGGTGTTATTCAGAATATTGAAAAGATGGTGCTTTAGCCTATGGTTGTCAGGCAGTTGCTTTGGTTTTTTAGGTATTCTAGGATGTTGCTAGGCCATTTTGGATGGTTTCTAGGGTGTAGCTATGGTGTTCTTGGTGGTTTTTAGGATTTTGCAGAGCAGTTACTATAGTTTTCAGGGTGATTACAAGTATCTTGCCTTGATCTACGGTTGCTGTGTGGTTGCTATGACATTTCAGGTATTCTAGGTGTTACTAGGTGTTGCTATGGCGTTCTTGGTGGTTATTAGGATCTTGAAAAGCAGTTACTATGGAGTTCAGGATGATTGCAAGAATGTCACTCAAAACTATGGTTCTAGGGTGTTACTAGGGTGTTGCTATGGTGTTCTTCGTGGTTATTAGGATCTTGAAAAGCATTATTCTTTAGGGTGTTGCTAGGGTATTTTGAGTGGTTTTTAGCATAGGGATATTATTAGGATTTTTAAAAGTGGTTGCTAAGGTAGTCAGAGGGTTTGCAAGTTACTTGGTCTATGGTTGCTATATTTTTTTGGGGCGTTTTCTAGAGCATTGCTAGGGTATTTTGGGTGGTTTTGCTGGGTGTTTTTTAGGTTTTTGCAAGATGGTTGCTAGGATGGCTGCAAGTATGTTGCTAGATCCGTAATGCTAGGGTGTTGCTTAAACAGCCTAAACTAGTTAATACTGTACTGTATGGCGTCTCACATTTATGTGTGTGTGAATAAGAGTAAGAAAGTCTTTTAAAGTTCAAACAAACTACTTCATTTATCTTTTTTGACACGCACGTTTACTCCATGGACTTTTTTCCTCGCTGGATGGATAAAACCATTTTAAATTGACTAAACGACAAAGAAAACTTGTTTCTATACAGTTATTGTTCAAGGATGACATTGTTCACGAGCTGAAAATATAGCTGAGAAAACCTTGAACATCTCTGTTCTTGCGACAGAAACAGCTGTTTGACTCCGTAGACAACACTTCAAAGCCCAATGCATGTATGACTGATTCTTTTTGCACTCATTCCCAGTACATGCATACAAATGAGAGCTTCATCGCCATATATCTCGTCTAGTACACAGAAAGATCAATGAAGAGCAGTATTTTTTTTCGTATGGAGAAAAGAGTAAACAGTTCTTTGGAGTATGCGATGTACACTTGACAAAACAACATCTCAGACGAATGCATGGGATTAAAAGGAATTTACTTAGCTGAATATCTTCACGTATTGAACACATTTGTTGCAGGCCTATAATGATGCTTATCTATCCCAGAGGAAATTTAATCAGCGGTGGTGCTTTCATGCCTCGGGAGACTCAAAGGAGTTCTCAGTTTTCTTTCAAAAATTGACATTGCCTGAGTTATTTTTTCTTTAAATTACTAAAAGAGTGTGCCTGTTGTTAACTGACAACTGTTGATGCGCAGAACATAAATATGTAATAAATTATAGAATTTGGCTATGGTAGAATTTTTATTTTTAGAAATGTATCTCCACGAGTTTTAGCGTAGACCGTGCCAATGTAGTAAACCTCAGCTGTGCAATCAGACACGGACTATAAAGCAAGGACAGAATAGCCAGGATTTTACCACCACTGCTCACCGAGGCGGCATTGAGGCGATCGTAAATACATGAAAGATCATGGTTATTGTGGTTTCTAAAATAAAATAAAATAAAATAAAATAAAATAAAATAAAATAAAATAAAATAAAATAAAATAAATAAATAAATAAATGCATAAATAAACAAATAAATAAATAAAAATAAATAAAAATAAAATAAAATAAAATAAAATAAATAAATAAATAAAATTTAATAAAATTAAATAAATAAATAAAATAAAATAAATGCATAAATAAATAAATGCATGAATAAACAAACAAACAAACAAATAAATAAAATACAATAAATAAATAAGTAAATAAATAAATAAATAATAAAATTAAATAAATAAATAAATAAATAAATAAAATAATTATTATTTTATTTTATAAACCATGATACACTGCCATTTAACAAATGCTTTAATTAGGGAGGACAAAGTCATTTAAAATATAAAATACTGGATCAGACTCTAAAATGTAAGTCTTACGTGTATGCAGTGTGTAATATTCGGTGAAGTATTGAGGAAGTAGTACGCTAGTATTGCTCTTCTTTCATGTGGAGGCACATTCTCTCTCTGTGTCTAATCCGTATGAATCATTCTTTCTCATCAGAGTGAGCAGCCACAGGATCTAATGGTCATATTTACATGAATTGATTCTGCTTGAAATTGACAGAATGGCAAACACTGAAAAACTACAGCTACTAAAGCAATGGCATCATCCGTCTCGAAGAAGAATGATGTTGTAAGGCGCAGATTAATTTTGTGATATAAATCAAATTTCTTAGTTAGCTGATTAATTGTCTTGCGTGGCGTAATCTTTCTGTGACCCAAAACAACAATAACTGGCTCGAAAATGAAGAATTGGGAGAAAGACGGTCGGTGTGCTTTCAGACATCGCAGTGTTTTCATTGTTGTTAGATTTTGCTAGTTTTGGATATCACAGAATATTATTTATTTGCTTAAGTAAAAAATGTATGGATATCACTGCATCCCATATTTAATACATGACATACATTGTCCTATATCAAGAGTTTTATTGCTCTATATTTTCACATACATGCATTCCCTGGGTATATGAAGATATACGTTTATATAATAAATAAAATCCTCGATAGTATATATATGCATATATTTATATGCTAGTATATATGTCAAGATATTGGAACAAATTATATATGTATATATACGTATTCAAATTGTTCCAATTTCCAAAGGGTTTCAGATTTGTTTTTTCTTCACATGACATTATATATAACATATGTACTTTAGCATATTACATTGGCTTATCATTTCAAATGAATGCAGTATTTGTGTGATGATACCATCTGACTCCATTGCAAAGCTGTTGATCGCGCTTTGATATCTTTGTAGGAGCCATTTGCTTTATTTAAAGGTTTATATAGTTAATGTCTTTTATTTTGGAGATCTGCCCACTCGGCAGGAGAATGGAGGCTTAAAGGTCTGGGCGTGGCCTACTGGAGCATGGCCTGCTGGGAGCACATGGTCTTTAGACCTTACCTTTTGTTTGTTGGCAGCCAAAACCTTGAAAGCTTGTTTTACCTTTTATTTTTTTGTGATCAAGTCTGCAATAAATATTCAAGAAATGCACATTGAAGTTGGTGTGCTTTGGACAAACAAAGGCTCAGTAAGCGTCTAAACCCTCAGCAGACCCAAGAGGTGACTAAGGTGACAAATTGCTTAAGGATAGTCACCACAACAATCTTGTTATCTAACGCAGTGTCTTTCCAACATTTTTGAAAGTGTGTTTTACTCAGGTATTTTGATGCCGCTGAGACTAAAGAAATGCATATTCAAGCCATTTTGCATTTTTATGCAATCGCCAAGCATATCCAAAGCGACTTAAATTGCATTCAGGCTCCACGTTTTATTGATTTGAGGTCACGCTCTCCCTGGGAATCAAACCCATGACCTTGATGTTGCTCAATAGTTTGAGCTACAGGAGGACTCTGAATGAAGGCTGCCGGGTAGATGAACAGGCTAGTTAGAAAGCAGAAGTCTCTTAATGCAAAAAAACTATTTCCATACTCTGTGTAAAAGATTCAAATCATCTGGGGACATTATTAATTTCTCCTGTATTTTGGATAGTGGGAGTCTCTAAGCGTTCCTCGGAGCTCCGAGTCTGGCTAAGCCTCTTAGGTTTGCTACACTGACTCATCCAACTGCTGGAATAAAATCCAGACGCTCGCTGCTGAAACATTCAGTAAGTAATTTTAGATTTTATTCCCCTTCGGTACCAAAAGCAGTGATTTTAATATATATATTTTTTTTGCTCTGTGATCTGTTATATCGATGTCATGCTTTTTGCACACAGAACGGTTGTAACATACCGGCGATGGGCTAACTGGACCGTGCTAACCAGCCAAACTCCGACTTCCTGATATTGAGTTGCAATGAAATGTTTTTAACAACATAATCCAGTGAGTTCAACCAGATGAAGACCGGTGGGGAGTGAAAATGCCACCATTGTGGTAAACGGTAATGATGTGCATTTGACTGAATAAAAGCACTAAACGAAGGCCGTGACTTCATAATAATACGCAAAGTATGTGAGTGCAAAAAATTATAGATAGAAAGCGAAGAAAAACATTTCCCCTGACGCATGCAGTGTGATTTAATAAAACATTTAACAAACAAACAAAAAGCGAATTGTATTTGTATTTATTCTATTATACTGTCATATGCATGATAAAAAAAAAAAAATATATATATATATATCGGGAAGGATGCATTGAATTGATCAAAGTGATGGCATTTATAATGTAATCTCAGATAAATGCTGTTTATTTAAATTTAAAAAAAAAAATATTCAGCAGCCCATCTGTTTTCGACATAATGAAATGATGGAAAAATGAATAATGAATAGCGTTTTCTGTGTTGTTAAAAGCGCTATATGAATAAAAATGATTGGTAAAGATAATAATGAAATCTTTCTTGAGCAAATCAGCATATTAGAATGATTTTTGGAGTAATGATGCCAAAAACGGCAATGAACTACATTTTAAAATAGATTTAAACAGTTATTTTAAATAGAAATAATATTCCAAAGTTTTTCTTCTGTATTTTTGATCAAATAAATGCAGTTTTGGTGAGCAGAAGAGAATTATTTCAGAAACATTACCAATCCCCAAATTTTGTTACATTTTGTTCACATAACATCAAACTCAATCATATGCTGTTTTCATAGTTCATGACGATGCTTGCACACAGTTGTGGAAATAATGCTAACACATTATGTGCTAAAATTCTTTCGCAAGTGTAAAGCAATCGATGCAAATGCGTTGAAACTAACATGGGATTTCAATTTCATTCTACTCTAGAACTCTGACAGCTGAGCGGTCCGTTGTTGCAGAGGTGACATGTTTTTTTTTCCTTCACGTATAGATCCTCAAGCTGTCACAACACAACATCAGACAGTGGAAGTGAAAGCCTGTTTCCAAGTGTAACGCACAGTCACTGTAAGTAAACCAACCGAACACTGAACGCTATAAAAATAACCCCTGATCTGCATCTCAACCAATGAGTTAGTGCAGGACTTTCAATCTGATGACGAGGGGAAACCTGTTTGGAAACAATCATTATTGGTGCGGTTCAGCTTGAATGTAACGTTTATAGACACGTAATTGCTTGTTATTTGCATTAGAAAAATTTGCATTTGCATTACAAGAAAATGTACTATATATTAAATATATTGAACTTCATTTTAGAGTGTTTTTGGGCAAACTTGAGTAGTAATTTCACCTTATAAAAAAACGAAATTACACTTTAGTTCGTTTAATATCTATTTACAATATGTAACTAATTTGTAGATATTTAGCATTTGGTGATTTATAATGATGTAGAAATTACACAGCAAAAATATAATAATGATGATAAATCAAGTCAAATTTGCAAAATGACTTTAGACATTAAGTTTTGTAATGTGAAAAATGTTCAAATAATTTTAACATTATAATTTTTTTTCTTCATTTTTTTTTTTTATAGAAAACAAGACTTTCATGTTATTTTGTTTCTCAAGTAATTGTATCTTTACCTTCACCTTTAACTAATCCAGTTCAGAGCAGGTTTTAAACGGGTCTTGTGTTGTTTTTAATGCGTGTGCATGTGTGAAAACTGCTTCTCTTCACGCGCAATCTGTTCTGTTTACCTCAAGCTGACTTTCAAATGTCCCGGTATCAAGCGCATCAAACACATGCTGCTGACTGCATGGATGTTAACTACATCTGTTCAGAATTATTCCTCAAACACGCCGTAAAAATGTTGCATTAAGAAAAAACCCCCCAATCCATTACGCATTCAAGACCGCGCTTCTCCCGGGACGTCCCGCGCGCACGCTGTTGCTTTGATAAAAGACAACAGGCTTTTTTCTGAACTCGCTCGGTTTCTATGTGTCTGTTCTGTCTGTCTTATGGAGAGACGGCCGGCGTGAAGGCTCCTCGTACAGCAGGACTCGACCCACAGGACCGCGAAAGTAATCTCTGAATCTGAGCGTAGGATGACCCTGCGCCAAACACAAACCCACCTTACCGGTCCGCTGAGATTTCTCCATCCTCAGCAAGACGTGAGCGGGAGTCAAAGGTTTACAAAAACCAGAGACTTTAATGGAAACTCCCACAGTTTGCTAACTGTACCTGCTATGAATGAAAGGACTGTGTGAAACTCACCAGGGTGCACGGTTTCTAGGACGTTTCTAGGGTGTTGCGGGCGGTTGCTAAGTGTTGTTATGCGGTCGCTGGGTGGGTTTTTTTTACTGGTCCGGCACTAAGGATTTTCTCCTTCAGTTTTATCTTCAAGCATGAGTCTGAAGTCTTGAAAAAGGCACACGTTTTGAAGAATCGTTCATACTTTGGTTCAGGGCTTTGAACGTTTGTAAAAGTGATGCTTGTCTCCGCAAACGCTAAGCACTAATTACTAATTAATTACTAATTAATACTTTAAAAGAACACACAAACCGCATGTGATGGGTTTTTTTTCTTCCTGACAGTTAACTGCATATTATTTGCATTTATCTCAAAAAAGCAGCTGAAATGTATATTAAATTATTTCAGTGATTTAAATGATCTTTAGAGTGCTTGACATTAGATTTAAGTGCATATTTTTGCTCATAAAAGTTCTGTTTTCTTAAAAATGTAGTTCACTTTGCGTATTCATTTAAATATATTTATTTAAAATGCATTTACTTTAAATCTAACATCCAAAACACACAATTAAATTAAAATAATGATTGAAAATATACAGTAACTTAAAATTTAAAGTACAGAAGGCGATTATTACAGTACACTTAAAATAAAAAATCTAATTATGAAAGAGTGCTTTAATTTAAAATACCCTTAAGTGGCTTCTTTTTAATTAATACTATATTATCTGCAAGCGCAGCTTTAAAAATATGCTTTTAAGATTAGAAGTGCATTAAAAGTGCACATTTAATACAATTACTTAAGTGTACATTAACTTCTTTTTCATGAGAGCGTCTAAATAAAACGTAATTAATGAGAGACATTGTTTTTAAATGAAATTATATGTAAAGCACTTCACGTACGCTTGCCGAGAGAAACGTACAAGACCACAACTTTTGACTATTGTCTCAGCCATAATATTTTAGTGCATTCTTTTAGTGAAAACTAATCTCGCTGGAAAGGGAAAACTCTTCTGCCAGAGAGCGTCGCATTTTAAACTCTTGCTCGTCTGGAATAAATCAATGCAATCTGTTCTTTATCATATTACTCTGGAGAGAAAAAAAGAATCTATATAACGATTTAAGATTCTGTCGAGCCGTCCTGCGCATCCTTGATTCGTGCATTCGTACGCGAGTCTCATGAGGTGTGTGTATAACACACGGCCGATTGACTTCTCGGACCGCGGCGTGACTCCAGGGTCAAGAGCTGAACGCGTGTTTGACCCGAAGCGATGTCAAGAGCGGCGGCGCCTTCGGGGCGATCACTTTGAGCTAAATCTGAACTATGGATGCAATGCATGTTTTGTGCTGGAGTAAGGGATCGTCGATGTTGTGGCTAGAGAATATCATTCTTTGCACACCTATTAGTCTTGCGTAATCGCCAGAATAAAGCTGCGTTTTTTTATAACGTTTATTCTAGATGGAAAACTTGGGTTTATCTCAATAATTGAACGCGCTACGCAGTAGATGAGTTTGCAAAGGCTTTTGAGAGTAAACACTTGTGCGTATTAAAAAGTGCTGATTATTTCACAAATATAGCTATAAATGAGCAGCGTTCCCGTGGCTAAAACGGGAGAGCGGGTGTTAGCAATACAGAGCTCTGCATGGACTTGTGTAATTGCGTTCAATGAGATAAAAGAATCTGAATAATGCATGTAAGTTGAACTCATGTTGTGTTCTGATCGTTTTGGCTTTACTTTTTCTTACTCTTTAATGATCTCACTATTAAGTTTTAGTACATTTTGGGGATTTCTTTCCACTTGTGGTGCTCCTGCTCAAAAATAAAAACAATTGCTTTGCAAATGCTGTACTCTTATTAAAGACTGATATCTTTTAGTCGATTCGTTTTCCTTTTGGAACTGACCGACTTCATTGATCTGAGATCATGCATGTTTAGTTGTTGAGTGAACATTGGCACAATTATCCACAAATAGTGCTTTTATCACTCAAAAACAGGTTCATGAGATCAGGCGAAAAAAAAAGAAACCTGTGGTAACTGAAAACATTGGCAAAATACTGAATCCAAAATGGTGGACATTTATGAGCAATAATTAACACCGCATCAGCTAAATGATTTTCTAACAGTGTCTCGTACAAAACAATGAATGCATTTCACAAGATTTAATGCCTCTGTTATGGCAAATATTAAGACACGGTTAGTTAAAAGGTTACTGAACCATGTTCTTTATATGCTGTTGGATACATACAAACAGACATACACAGAATCAGCATTCATACAGTCATTAGAGTTGAGAAACGAACGACTGCACGCAATAAAGTGACTTGCCATTGTTAATAAAACCATTCGTTTATTTTCTCTGCTTAATGCAGGGGTTTAGAGGGCAGTTTGCTCATTTGCATGCCAGTCGTTTTTTTTTCGTTTTTTTTTTAAGCTCGATTGTACAGCAATTAGCATCTGTGTGACTTTTCATCGTGCTTACATGCAAGATTTGAAACGTCTCTTTAGTTTAAAGCATTCGGCTGATTGCCTTTGTTTAGTTTATCCCCCAAAGAAACCAATTTATTGCATTAATAACTGGTTTATTTCGGCGCGTGCCCTCCCCTTCTGTGTTCTCAATAGGTACAATGTACAAAAAAACCGTCAGACTATTAAATAGCAATTAAGCATCGACACAAGGAGGTAAACACTCTCCATGCGTAACGTGCGTTAACCTTTGATGTCTTTGACAGGCATATTGTAGTTGCGGCTGTGTTTTGACTCCAGACTCGTGCGGTCCACTGAAGCTCATTGTAAGGGGCGCTCGACAGAAATAACACAGCTGCTCACGGCACCTAATAATGGATGATAGATAGATAGATAGATAGATATATAACAAAGCAGTATTGGTTTTGCCATGCACTCTCTCGCCAACATATCATCTCTGATGTGAGAGCATGTGGTTATCATTGTGTGCATGCATTCATCTGCCTTCCACAGGAGCGAAAAGTTGTTACGTTTAAGTAGTCTGAAAAGGATGGAAAATTGCTTTTTGTGTTCGGCCACAAATGTGCGCGCTCTAATGCAACGGCCTCCTAATGTTATGTGACTAAAAGAACTTTCCAGTGGAAATAACTGAATTGCATAGGCTGTACAGTGTCTGCTGAAGATTAATGCGGTAAATAAGTAGGCCTATTTTTAGATGGTGGATTGTTAGAAAATGACTCATTGCCTTCCCCAGATCTAATTCGCTGTATTATTAAAATAAAAAAATTCAGGTGTAGTTCCTGTGTGTTCTTGCTCTGCTTCTGTGGTCTGCATCAGATGAAATCGAAGGCTTGTTAATGCAATGTAATGACTTTAATTGTTGCATTGAATGTACGTTGACAGCTTATCACGTTTAATTCAGTGCCACAACAAATGAAATCGTTTGAAATGCTTTTAGAAATGATTCACGCACATTTGCTCTGCTCGTATTAAAAATAAAGCACATTGCGAAATATCCGACAGCTACACTTTCAGAAAAATGGGTACAAAACTATCGCTGGGTTGGGAAAACATTCCTGAAAGATTTCCACGGGGGAACCCAAAAATTGTGATGATGTACCGATTGTCAAAACATTACGTTTTTTGCGCTTATTATGAAATATGGCATTCTGCGTCATTCGTGAGAGGACTGCATGATGTGGTGCGGCCTTAGAACATCTTTAAAAAGTTGCAGCATTAAAGCCGTTTCAATTGAATTTGCCTCCTCTCTGGATCCGAGCTGTCGTGTCAGTGTGGATGCTGTGGAGAAAGACAAGAGATAGAAAAGCTTTCTAATGTTTGAGATATACTCAAGCAGATCTTGAACAACGATAGAGGTGGAACTTCCTGTCTGTGTCCGTCAAACTGTAGATATCTCTGACAAGCCTCCGGCTTGCATTGTTACAGAGCATCATCTCTCTCTCACACACACACACACACACACACACACACACATTTGAGACCGTATTGATGTTTACTCAGAGTGCGTTGCTCTTGAGAGATTTATTGTATTCCGTCAAGTTTGACTACCGCTCGAATTCACCAAGAAACAATGTTCACAGTCCAGATTAGCTCTGCAATTTGACATATTTCTGGGTGCAAAGCAAGGTTGGACATGATTTTACTCATTGGGAATAACTGTCATGCATCTACCAGAATATCACTGCAATAACATGCACAGATGAGTCACACACATCAAAACCAGGGATATTTGTTAAGCAAATAAAAGGAGTTAATTTAGATTTCGTGTTGACTTGAAGCGTGTTTCGGGGTGGTTCAACAGTCTCCTATGACAACTCTTCTCTCTTTCACTGTAGAAAAGGACTGATCTGACCAGCTATGCCGGAAACCACATCCGTGAAGGTTTCCAGAGGGAAACATTAACCTAAAAATTGCGATAATAGACCGATTGTCAAAACATTATGTTGATGTGGAAAAGCCTTTTTGGTGAATGAACAAATGAAGAAGCAAACACTACAAGCAAACACAGCGTGCACATGCTTAAAGGCGATATTGCTCATATCCCTGTTCGAAATGCATTTATTTATTTTAATATTTTGCATATTTTTTTTTTTTTCATTATTTAATTAATTTCTTGCACGCATGTGAATATTTTGCAAGCTGTTGAATGCATGCAATTTCTTTTGGTGCTACTATATTGGTGCCATATATTCAGTCCTAATCTCAAGATAAGAAAATCACAAAAAGTCAGAGCTCATGGACATTTCATTATATATTATATAAAGAGTACAAATACGCTGTAAGAATTTCCCACACTGATTTCTAACCTGCTAAATAGGCATCTGGAACCTCCAGACAATTATATCAGCCGGTACTGTAAAACATATAGCTTAAATGAAAACTTAAACTCAATAAAATGCAGTAATATTTTTACGCAGTCAAGCTCTGACTTGCTTTAGATGAGTCAACATGAACAGATGGAGATTTTTATCCGCAGATTGGAATTGTTGCACCTCTCTAAATGTAAGTGTTTTATATAAATATTTTCCAAGACGTACTGATGCAATCTCTACATTGTTTGTGACAGTTCTTTAGCTAATAATAGACTAATTATATTTTAAGATCTGCGATGCACTGGAAAATGTCAACTTTAAGAGACCAACTTTCAGGCGCTTGTTTGCGTCGGTTGGACTGATTTAAGTTTGCTTCAGTTAATCTATGACAAAAAAGACAGAGGAAATACAGGCAACTCGGTGGAAGAGAGCCACGTTAAGAGCCTGACAGTCAGCGTATTGCTGCTATATGCTAATGGAATAATCGCTTATGCTGAGAAAGAAAATTACAAAAATCACTGTCCTTTAGTCTGACAGTGGCATTGATATGATTTTCCCTACTGTAGGCTGTTTTGGATTTCATTTCGGATGAACTCTGGGCTAAAATTAAATGTTAAGCATATTAGTTAGCATCTAGTTATTATACAAGTCTGTGCTTTTTATGTCAGGCTGCAAACGGTAATAACGCCACAGTGTCAACCTACCAATGTCTTACTCTTAATTGTCTCTGGTGGTTAAGGTGGGATAAAAGAAAGTATTTCACAATAGAAAAAAATGACACTCTTCCTCTTTAATAATCTAACGCGGTGTCAACAGTGGACGTGCTACGTGACAAAACTAGATAGGGGCTGTGTAATTAAGGGAGATGTCTAAGCGCAAGTTCTTGATGCGTTGATGTGCCTTTACTGCGACAGATGGCCCATTTCAGCCAGCTTGTCATGTTGTTGGCCTACTAATGTAAAACTTCTTTTATTTCTAATGCAGTATGTATATGCGGTTATAAAATAGGGCTCGCAAAGCTAGCTCTCAGTCCACAGCAGTGTATTTATGCTGAAAATCAAAAACGCCTTGAAAACCACATTTCGTTGCGAAATCTTCCGAGTGAAATTTGCGCTAAAAGCACGCCCAGTTTCAGCATTTAAACGGACGGAGATGAACTCAGCAATGTTTTATTGTGTTGTTTAGGTTTGTATCACATCAGTTGGGAATAAAGTAAGTGGCGCTGAAAGTTTCATGCTCTCAAATTTGAACGTACCATTTACGCCCTAAACCTGCCTGGGAACGTTAACAAAAGACAGTGTAAGATAAAATGAATTTATGAAGCAAACCATTGCCATTTTATCTTCCTTCTACAAGCCTTTGAGCTCTTTTACTGTGACTCGTGGGTGCTTCGCATTGCAAGTTCAATGCTGTACTAGGTGCGCTACCGAGCAAGTTTACTACTGAGCCACACATACACTGATCAACCGTCCGTCTGTGTTTTTTTTCTGCAAATAATTGCAAAGCAATGGCAAAAAACTTTTATCATTTATTTTTTAACGTTGAGCAAGGTTACCGATTTGTCCATTTATGTGAACTTTCTTCCAGTGACGATGAAGAACGAGTGACAGATTGCCTAGAGCTTTCAAGAAATGAAGCGCACAAAATCTTCACTGGATTCTCTCCTTGGGCAGGTGGGTGGTTTTTGCGCCGTTAATAATTTTGGTATTTTAAAAATTGAAAGCGTGTTCGTTTCGCGTGTTCTGGGGATCTCTGGTGTAGCTGGTTGATTGGCCCTCAGACTTGCACGAGAACCTTTTAACACTATTCGGTCCCTGATCCCTCCGTCACTTTGTTTCCACCAGTCCAGACCTGTCGCTTCTGACTTTGAGGATGGCACGTCAATGAATAACACAGTTTCTACAAGATGTCGAGGGACTTATTTCTCTCTCCTTTTGTACAGACTTTGAAAAGGCAAAGCAGCACTCTATGAAAATAATTTTTTTCTCCTTTTCACAGTTCCTCTTAGAAAAGGAATGTAAATTCAGGTTCTGTCACAGAAGCTGGTTTTGCAGCGTTGGGAAGCTACTTGGAAACTGTTTACTAAGCTACTTATAATTTAAAGTAGGTAAACTGCAGTCAAACTACTCTTCAATAAAAGCAGTTGCTACACACTAAACCTTTAAAAAAAAGCCAGCAGCACTTTTTTTAAATGCATAAATGTTTTTAATATTTAATATGCATTCCATGTGGCACAAATTGAGGTTTCAAACAGCTTACAAATCAACTTTTAGTTTCAGAATAAATGCAACACTGATCTAAACATATAACTCAATACAAAATCTAAATGTTGAAAAGCAGAATGTGCAGTAATTAATCATTTAACTTTACCGAAGATAAAATTAATTGTTTCGCTGATCAGTTGTTTATATAAACTGTGCAAACAAATCAGTCCAGTTAGAAATCCCAGTGCATTTCATTGTAAATTTTTGTCACGCTGCTTTAGTATTAATATCATAGCCTAGTTTGATAAATATTTTTAATTGGCTTCTATTTTTACTTTTTTTTATTTTTTATTTGTTTAATGTGCTCATTAGTTTTGGATTTCAGAATTTATATTTATAATTATTTATTTTTATTTACTTTTTAGTTATTAAAATATTCTTTTTTTAATATTCTTTACATTTTTCATCAAATATTTATATTTTTTAGTTTTATTTTTTTTAAATAGTTTCAGTTTTAATTCGTGATAACGCTGGAAAAATATAAATTGAATGCAGAAAAACGTGAATTAAATTACTGTAAAAAAGTAAATAGTAGCATTGCTATTTTTGTTAGTCGTTCACAAACACTGTTTTTCCGTTGGAGTAAATCCCAAGTACAAACAGATCGAGAAACATTATTGCTAAAGCATTTGTTTAGCCTTTTGTGATGGCCTGTTCATTGACCGCGTGATGAACGCGTCTTTGATCGCCGCAAGAGATATTTGTTTTCCTCTGCTGGTCATGTTTACGCAGGTTTACCGAATTTCAAACACTGCTTAGTTTGAGAGATTACAGACTCCACGGCTGGAACATCCTGCAAACAAAAATATATACATGTAATATTCAGAAGCTATTTCTACAGTCAGCATTTCCACAGACAAGATATTTAGGGCTTCAGAGAAACGGAGGGATGAAATATGACAGGCAAATTCATGCGAGACAATGATGGATGAACCGCATCCGTGAGTCAAGGTGTGTTATGGGTAAAACAGGGCTGTAACTTACTTGTAACGTTCAGAAATGGAGGAGGATGGGAAAGAGAGAGAGCGAGAAAGACGCTCTAGCACCACCAATCTGCGGCTAAGAGATTTTTACACTAGATTAGTGTCTGTACTAGAATTAGATTCATAGCCTTCTCTGGGAAGACCAGGGATGGATGTCAGAAGGGCTGTACCTCAATAAATGTGAGGTTTTGACTACAAGAAGACGTTTATTTTCCACAAATGTTGTCGCTCAGAACGGTCTCATGTTGGACAATGCTGCTAAATATATTAACGCTAAACTATTAGCTCACCCTCGTGCTGTTCCTTATTTATTCCAGCAGAACACAAAAAGAGAACATTTTGAAAGGCAGTAACTTATTTTAACCTGCGAATGGATTAAAAATGTCGAAAAAGCAGTAAAAATGAGACCGTGTGCTAAATTCCTAATCATAATATGGGTTTAAGCGAGGAACAGAACGACACTTAGCTATTACTTGCTTGAATTCTGGAAAGACAATATTTTCTCGGCGTGTAAAACGTCACGGTTCTCAATTAATTTGGCCATATTTACTATTTACAATGAAACTAAAGAAATGATTTGCTGTGTGATAATCACGAACCCATAATCGGGTTAGGCAGTGACGCCATATTAAAAATAATGTTTACAGCTTTAGGCGCAAAAATTCACAAAGTCACACTGGCTGTTTTAATAAAAATGTCTTCAAAGAAGATCCAAAATATGGTCATCACATGAAGATGGTTTTCTCTTTATCTCAATAACGTTCATATTAACTGAATAAAGCGCCAAAAATAGCTAGCTGATTAGCTTAAAAATCCACAGATATTGCTAACGCAAGACTTAGCGGAAGCAATGAGGCTTGTTTTCCGCTCGACGCATATCCTAACACAAATCACATTGTTTTATGGGCTTGCTGTCTACTTAAAAGTTATTTTAGAAAAAAAAAACATCAGCTGAACGATCTATATGTTTCTAAACAGCACGACGCCCGTGCTTCAGTCCTCGCAGCCTCGTTTTCGTTCCTGTCAGAAATTAAATATGGCGCTTGCCGCGCTCCCCAAACTAAGGTCTGTTTGTTCGGTCGCATTTCTAAAAGCGAGCACTCGACGACACAGGAACATTGTGCAAGATAAAATCTCAAGGGACTGTTGTTGGTTTTTCTCGCAGTGACGCACTGAAAGCGTTTCACCTTTCACTCAGCGCCTGCCTGCCTCTGCGGGTTCAGCGCTAGGTGAGATATTGATCAAGACCTCCTCAGCTAGGTACTTAACCCCCGACATACAGTAAATGATGCCACTGCGAGCGCTATCTGTTGGCCTCGTTATGCTGTGATGCTCGTGTCGGGGGGGAAAGGAGATCTACCGTCACGTCTTTGATACTCTCTCCCGTCCACCGTCTTTCTGTTTCCTGAAGGAGTCCACAAAAACTCAGTTGCAGATTTTGAAGGGCTAGGCTGGGACTGCAATAGGCTTTTTAACTTTTAAAGGTACAAATTAGTTTGTTTTTTTTAAATAGTTGATGCATTTATTGACAGCATAGCAGCATGCACGCAGGATAAAGATTCTCTTTAAAGGGTTATGATACCCTAAAACACATTTTTTTAGATGCTAACATTGAGGCTATGTACAGTAATATCAATCTGCAAGTTATTAATGGATTGTTTTTTATGCTATTTTGTTCTTCCGGTTGAAAAAGCAACGTTGAACTTAAATGAAAGTATAGGATGTGTGTTCATTTGCAGAGGTGATTGGCTGCCAGTGGATCCATTGGGGAATGGTATGTGGTAAGTCTGTAAGATAGACAGGCTGTTTATGAGTTTGCCACCACAAAGTGATGATTGAGCATGGGAGGCAGAATTTTTACTCATCCATTTTTGGTCATCTTGCATCTTCGCCATATTGAATTGAATTGCGACCCATTTTTTTGATCATCTTCTGCTGCATTTGTCCAATCTTCGCTAAATTCGGGTCAGATCACCTCCAGATCAGGCTGGCCAAAAGCCGTGGAGATATATTTTATAGTCCACATATTACATATCTAGATTTCCATGATGAGGTGTACAATGCTAGCTTTGACGCCAAACCTTTTGCCTTTAGGTGGCGCTCCCATTAAATTGATTCTTGATTATTTTGATTTCGGAACAGCATGCTAACCACATCTTATTATAAATATTTTATTGGAAAAATAACAGGAATAGTGGGCTATCGCTTTCTATTAATAATACAATATATTTTTTTTCAATGCGATTATATTTACTTGTAGCTTGCACAATAGCATTTTATCTTGTACACTAAATAAAATAAAATAAAATGTGGAAAGTAAAAATTTGAAGCAACCTTTGAAATAGAAAAACTAAATTAAAAAGTTGTAAAATCTCATTTAATATATTTTTTCCAGTTATTGCTGCGCATGTAGGATGGTTAGTGTAATAATAATAATAATAATAATAATAATAATAATACATTTATTGTTTGTGATATCAGTTAAAAAATGCAGATTCGACAGAATCACACAAGCTTTGTTGATTTTTTTTTTTGGTTACAGGAGCACTTATTGTACTAATGTGCGAGAACATGCAATATTAAACATCTTGACAGTGAGAAGAGGCCGCGTGCAACGGGACTCCCCGAACACGAACGCGTTCCGTTTTATGCAGGAAAGGCAAATGAAACATTTTTTTTTTCTAACGCATACTTAGAGGGTTAACAGAAGTGTGCACGCAGCAGCATGTGAACTCTCAGCCCTGCTCTTATTCAGTCAGTTCTGCTCATCGCCGCACGAGGCTGCGCGCTGCTGTCAGACGCGCGCGCTGGAGACAGAAGAGACTCTCATCACGCGCGGCGCGGCGGCGGAGAGGAGAGCAGGCATCGCATCGCATCGCGTCTGTCCCCGGCACTCACACCGCGCCGCATTGAGGATCGTACCCTTACAGAGGAGCAGCACGAATTACGCGGAACACAGTGCGTAAAATCCACAGCCGAGGCTTCAGCGTGACTGCGCTTCAGGTAAAGCTCCTCTCCATAAACTTATGCTTTATTGCAGGGACTTACAGCCGATGCGTGTTTCCAACTCTCAGATTCTTATGTAGAAGATCTGTTGAGATGTATAACACGGCTGGAGATGTGTCTGTAACGCTGACAGCGTCGTATACAGAAGGGTTACGCGCAACTTGTTGCCGGTAGTTTGCATAATAATCAATAAGCCGATTTATCTTTAATGCGTCTTTTGCTTTGCGATATGATCGATATGTGCATTTGCCCGAGCGAAAAGTTGGAAAGAGTTGCCTAGGTATTCCACAGACACAATCATCATCTACTGTTCAATTGCAAAACCTGCTGATAAAAGCCGAAATGACTGATTGTTGCGGTGATTCATTGGGTTAGTTTGGCAGATCATTCAAAACGGCGTCAACTGTATATGTACTGTATGTAGGCATGCATTAAATGTACGTCGGGTGAATACAGGTGGACCTTTTTCGGTCCAAATGTTGTGATCTTTTTTTTTAGTAAGGCAAGCATATGCACTAATGATAAAGATGATTGAGCTTGTCCCATTTTACCTGGATGCACTCTCTGTATCAGAAATAGGTTTTCTGTGCTTCTTTCCATTGACGATGCATATTTTAAAGGTTACAGTGACCACGGGCTGTGTTTTCTCCAGCACTGTTACTCATCCAGGCAATAATTTAGTGTCAGGTCAGTATTGAAACTTGACCATTGTGTTGCGTGAACTTCTGTCTTGACGCGCTTGACTGAATGGAGGCTCGTCTCCTTTGTGTGTCGTCGAGGTGATCACCTATTGATCAAATTCTGAATCTGCTCAATTAGACCGGAAATGATTGATCATCGGTGGGATTTTTGGTTCGTGGATCGCTTAGAGCGTCATCAATAACATTTTGCCCAAAAAGGGCTACGGTTCTCATCTTAACCAGCATGATGTGCATATTCTGAAATAAGACATTTCAGTATTTCTTCATATTGACTCGTGCGGGCTTGTGTGGCATTATTTAGAATCGCTTTAATATTCAAACAAGGTATGGTTTCTGTAGATCTCCTCTTTGACTCCCTGCAATATTTTGCCATTTTGGTACTTTATTATCATTAAAACAGTATGTTGATGTAGTACAGCCTTTCGTCATGCTCGGGTTGGTTTGTAGATAATTGAGAATGTAATGAATAGCACAACGAGAACACTCCCTTCTTATTTATATTTAGTCAGTAATTAACTTACGTCTCATGCATGCGTGCATACATATATGCATTAGACATCGTGCATGAAGTGGTTTATTATGTTAATTTCGGCCACGTCGTCGTTCAAAGCTTTGTGCTTGCAAACCGAGCGGTCCTTTTTCAGTAAGGAAAGAATGCAGACTATGTTTGCATCCGTGTTGCACGCGTTTGATTTTGAGTTGCTTAATTCCCCCGCCGCGTGTTTTCTTTATCTTGCAGTTTTCGTAAGAGCAAGGCAGCTTTGACCGCGTGGCACTCATCCACGTCGATAAGTCAACATCTCTAAAGGTTTGTCTCCTGAGCGAGCGCACGCCTTTCATGTCTTCTACGTGTGGGAAAACTCGACAGCGCTTCTCTCTCGTTCACGAACCGGTGGCTGTTTGCCCCCTCGTTGTGTGCCGACATGATCTCCGTTTAATCCTCGAGCGTCTCGGCTCTGTTCTCGCTGATTGTTGTCATTTACCCAGCTCCCCATTGGGCCCCTTGGAGCCCGTGCTGGAACTCGATAACCAATCAGCGATTTAGATTATCCAATTAAGCGACTGATGTATGTCCAGAGATGCCTTAAAGTGTGGCACCCTTCGGATTACCCGCCGCTAATGAAACCTGAGTTGCGTCGGCGCATTCCGACTTGCGTGTAATTATCGCATTAATTTTTAACGCAGCCCGCAATTATAAACACGGCGCTGTGAGTTATCGGCTGCCTTCACCTTTGGCTCCGAGGCTGTATATATGCGGGTGTCATTGCATTCCCATGCATTTGCTGAGTGCTATCGACAGCTCCGTTGATATGCGATCTCGCGCACCGCCGTAATGCGACTGCAGAGGCCTGTCAGCGGCGCTTTTCCATACAAGCTCATACATGCTGCGAACTCACATAAACTAATGTGTTATAGATTCATCGTGATTTATGTCTCGAGAGCGGCCGCGCCGCCTTCGGGTCCTCAGACTCGGGCCCCCGGACACACAGCCCTCTTTGATAGATCGTGTGGAAGAAGCGACGTGCCACAGACAACATTGATTACCTTTTACTGAGTCTGAGTATAAACCTTAGCGCAGCGGGACTCGCGAGGGTGGGGGAAGTTGATGTATGTTGCCTGAGGGGCGGTAGAGATGACAGATATGGGTTACAAATGAGAGGTTTTATGACTCCTGGAAGGAGGACCATCAGGCCCGTTTAATTGATCTCGGTCTGGCGGTGGAGTTCGGGGAGCGCCGCTGCAGTTTTGCACCTGCTTTAGGTGCCTCTGCCACGGACCTTTGCTTAAATTATCTGCTGCGTTACGATCCCACACCTGCTCCGAGATCCAGCTTATGCCAAAGGAACGCGACCCCCCGTGTTTCCGGCCTCGCTGTCTTCCTGGCTGTGTGGGCTTTTCACCCAGTTGCCCGTGAAACAACGGCTGCTTTCTCACCGTTGTTGTGAAGCGGAGTGGGCGATATTTATGAGATGAAGTCTCACGGCACAACAGGATAGTTTGGTTAACATTTAGCACTGATAACAGCTTTGTCTTTTCATGAAGGGAAATGCATTAAAATCTTAATTGAATCTTTACATATCTACAGGCTTTGTTGGTTTTTTGAAAATCAACATGGCGTTCGCATGCAGCGTTCCCTTTCATTTGTTCTCGCTCAGCAAAATGCATACGCAGGGATTTGGATTGTCGTTTAACACCGTAAATAAGATTTTATGACGCTGTAGCATTTTGATGACTTTTTTCTTTTGCATTCATTTAAGCTCAACGTTTTTTGTTCAAAGAAATAGAGCTTCATGAAAGGGAATATGAAGAATATTAGGCTATGCTTTGTATGCAAATGATAAAAAATATAAATAGCACGTTTTTTTTATTACGTAATACTTAAAAAATATATTTTTTTAATTTGCAGTGAAAAAAATAGGATATTCAAATCCACTTTTTTCCACTTTATTCACTGGTTGCATTGTAAATAAATAAAACTGCTTGCATTGTCAAGATTACAAAAGTGAAATAATGCACGGCCCTTATTGTGCTGTTATGTATTTAATGCATCTGACTACATTAGATGTTCTCATAACGCTACTCTTTCGTTTAGCTCCTTTTCAAGATCTTTTGCTCTTTTCCTCATGCATTTTTTAGTCTGCCTTCTTGGCAGATTCTTTTTTTTGTCTGAATGGGAGCTACATCAGAAGCGTGTAGTTCAGAGGGACCACCGGACTCATTTTTTTCTCCTGTAATGTGACGTAATTTAGAGTGAATCGGGACGTTTTGTGAGAAAACTAAGGCTGGGTTGGATTTTATACATCAATCGGACATTAGAATGTATGCTGCGTGTTTTCCAGTGCAATGGCTCATTTTCCGTTCAGCTATTTGTTCACATTATTATAGCTTTAGATGCAGAGCGAGTTTTACACAGACAGCACAAGCATCAGAATGGCTGAATTAACACGCACGCATGCCGATTTGAACAGAATATTTGCTTTTAAACCTAATTTTTCATTCCATTCACTCTCTTTCTGTTATCCGCAAGGCTTTATACCTTTGAAATAAAGAAGGTATTATTAGAATGAACACAGCGTTTTACCTTGTACCGAGTTTGCCTCTGTCATTATTCCCTGCAGTAGCGAAGCATGCAAACAGCAGTGGAATAAAACGAAAAGCTGTGTGTTTTTTCAGGTAACCGTGATTACATGCAGGTCAAGTGGCTTTTTCAAAAGCGTTTTTTGGAGCACCGCAACAATAATTCAATAATTGCTGTCATTACTCTGTCAGGCCAGATTATCGTTACTCAAGCGGTACCTTGAGAATGAGTCTTTATTTGAATATGGACCAAGAACGGACTTTTTCATATGCAACAGAGACCAAAAAGCATTGCGCGCGTTAATTATTAACGTTTTAGCATGCAGCGGCCGGAGCGCATGGCGAGACCGCTGCTTTTAGATTGGGAGGAAATGTTTTGAGCTCGTAGTTCTGATTTGCTCAGAGCAAAGGAACGCGAAGACGCACAACGACGGCGTTTGCGTCATCGTGCTTTCGCTGCAAATGACCTGATCTCCGACGCGGGCGCAATTCACGAATTCATCAATCTGTCTTTTCACCCCAGTTGTTGCAGATACCGTAATCTGTGTTGATAAATGTTGCATGACACATTAAGAGAAGAAACAGGCACGCGTTCCCCCAAATTTTGAACCGAGGCCGGTTATCGCGAGGAGACGCGAAATCTGTCAGGGCGATTCAGGAAAAATAAACAAATGTGAAACTGACTCCCTTCGTCGCGGATTCATAGAGCGTTTTAATCATTTCTTTTCAATGTTGGTCATCCAGAAGCATGTTACCATGGAAATTTAGCTTGGCTGGATGAGTTGGCATTTGTCAGAGGAGACGGCAGTAAATACATGTTAGAATGTCTCACACGGCTTTCTTTTATGAGTTGCATCAGACATTCATGTGTTTTTCTGGAGAAAGAGAGCTGCTTTGCTTTGTTGCTCTGTCAATGGTCCGTACATCGCCTCGCAGTGCTTCCTGGCAGACTTTGACAAACAATATATATAAATAAGTACATTAACAATAATTAATTTTCACGCCATTCTGTGGAACACAGTCGATTTTCGATGGTAATTAACCAGCACTAAACAGGCTGTCTGTGATTGCTTTAGAGTCTCTGAAGCGATTTTTGTTGCTCAGAGCTTGCTCTTTCATTGCTCAGGAGACTTTATGAGATGCTTCCCTTAAAAGTCTGTGGAATAAATCAAAATAGATGCGAACGGAGGCCAGCAGTGGATACGGCGGATGGCTCGGATCATTTGGTCTGATGAGTTTCGCATGCATTTGCTATCCTGGCAAATCTGAGCACAGTTTGAAACGGTGAGCTCTTTTCTGAAAATCGTGAGGAGACGGAGATTTCTGGGCTCTTTTTCACAGACGGTCCTTTGAGAAACAAGACACTTCTGGAAAGCGCTCCGTTTGCTCTTCGTTTAATCTCAGCACCGTCTAAGAAATATGTCAAGACGAGTCAAATAAGCGCTTTTCACAATACGCATTGTTTCAAAAAGAAGCTTAGCGGAAAATCGTTAAGTTCGTGTTTGTAATATCTTAATATTCAGACTCGTAGTTGCATTTAGCAGAGTTATAATAGTTATATTTTGCGATGATGCATGCCGAGATTTGCTGTATATATAGTATCACTTAACATAGAGTATATACTGCTTTACATGTGTTTTGTGTAAGTGTGGATACGGCTGGATATAACTCGTACTGTTGGGAAGATCGGATCATTTTTCTGCTCAGCAAAAAGAAAATATCCCGCCAACCCCAAGCCATTTGGTTCTTTTCAGCAGAATATGATTAAAATGTTACATGTTAATTCCCAGACACATCTATTTCTGCACTTCATGGCCAAATTATGAAAAACTGAAAATGGTTCATTTGGTTAGTCTATGCTAGTCTTTGGGTCAGAGTCACTTGTTCAAAAAGGTGCTTCACGGTGCCTATTTTGCCTAAATTGATCCATAAAGAACCTTTGATGTCTTTATCTCAAAAGGTTCTTTGTGGTGAAAGAAGGCTCTTGAGAAGATAAGTTCTTTAAAGAACCTTTTACTAAATGGTTCTTTGTGGAAGCAAAAAAGGTTCTTCTTTATTGCACCGCTAAAAATAAACACCTTTCGTTGCATGTTTACTATTATATTTAGGAATGATTGAAATCATGTTCTGCATCGTGCACGGATAAAGTTTAAAGCATTAACCGACTCTTTTTTTCCCCGCATTCAACGTTACGGACAATAACAATCGTGACCTAAATTCACAAACGTGTAAATAAAAAAAAGAAAACTCTAGGAGTCATTTCTGTCCCCTGTACAGAACCGAAAAAATGAAGTCTGAGATGACTCGATATTCCAGAGACGTATTAAAGATTTATTCAAAATCGTTTACAAATGGCCCATCACTCGAAACCACAGCCATAAAGGTCTGTTTCTCTCTGGTTTCTACCCTCCTCTTAAAAATGTTCACACACCGCCCAGTTTTAAATTTTAAAGCGATGTTGGTGTCTATTCCTCTGTGGTCACCGGAGGGCTGGAGCGGGTCAGCTGTAGCTACAGGCTTTTCTCTGATAACCCAGGCTCCATCGGCGCCGCATGCGTTCGGACACGGCCTTCTCCCAGTACGGCATGCGGGTCTCCAAAACGATCTCGACTCAGCCCCGAACTTCTCCCAGACCGCAGTCGACTCAGATACTCGTAGGCGTAACTCCACCGATAGGATGAACTCCCGACAGCACTTTGCTCACGTTTGCCATCAAAGTAAGCCCTCAATTCCAAACGTCTCCCTGAAAATGATTCATCTTGTTGAGTTATTGCCCGTTGTTCACCTCTATCTTTCAAGAGCGCCGCAGTATTACTGGAGCCATTCATATTTGATTATGGCTATTACGGGGGGCTCCGGCGCCGCTCGCGGATTTCCAATCTCTGGGAATGTGTGTTGACTTTGCGAGCGAACGGTCGAGCCCGGCGACCCTACATCACGGATGTGACACAAGGCCACGAGCTTCGATCAGATCCGCCGACGGACCCTACTAGTCCCCCTCGTATGACCCAACGACGACCCGGGCCGAGGGGACTCTTCAAATCACGCTATTTTTATTCGGCTCGGGTGATGGGGTGCGGAATATGACCGTGTTACTCAGGATATGAGTCAGCCTCTCGGTTTGATTTAGGGATTTTTGGCGCCCCAAACTAGACGTGAATAACGATGGCTTCCAAACTGTCTTGGGGGAAATTCATTAATATTTAACACCTTAAGGTATAGACACAAGGCTAAAAAGGTTAAGCAGTTTGTATTTGGAAGCTAAGGTTTTGATGTTTTGTATAGCTAATTAGTAAAACGGTAAATATCAGACTGGATGGATAGATGGATGGATAGATGGATAGATAGATAGGAACTCTGTTTACTCTGTATCTACTATACATTTTTTTCTCAAAGATTATCATTAATCATTTAACTTTCCAAAATTTTTTTTTACCCAGAAATTCTCATTTTATAAAACATGAAAACAAAAAGTATAATATATAAATAGAATTTTATGCAAATTACAATTTGTAATTATAGAGAAAATCATATAAAAAAAAAAAAAAACTCATTATACTTCACTCCTGCATTTTTATATATTATATATATATATATATATATATATATATATATATATATATATATATATATATATATATATATATATATATTTCAGTATATGACAGTTTTAAATCTTTTAGATTATTACAAAATGAAGAAAAACCCCTATCTGGACACACATTTTTTCTGAATTAATATTTATTTACAGCTTAATATGTATTTAGTATTTTGTGTCAAAGTCTTTGTAAATTTCTAAGAATGACTGCTAAATGCTAATCTCCCCTCGTGTGTTTGCTCTATTTGCTTCATATCCTGTTATCCTGTTTCACTTTAAAAAAGGTGACATTATAGATGCAGAGATTTCTGCTGGATGTTAGTTTGATCAGTCACTCATTCATCCGTGAAACCAGCAGCTCTCCTTTTACTACATCAAAACAGCATTCTGTGACATTATTGCAGATATATTGAGATTTTCCATGCCGTGTTGAGCTCTGACTCGAGGACGGCAGTGTTTCAGTGACAGTGTGCAGTTTATCTCTGACAGTGTGTGTGCGCGCGCGCGCGCGTGTGTGTGTGTGAGATAGACTGAACCAGAATGATGCTGGCATGAAAGAAATAAAGAGAAAAAGAGAGTTTGCCTGCTGTCAGGCGGCATGACTCCAGTGGGCTGATGGTCTGCGGCTCAGGTGGGAGTGAAACAGGAAGTTAAAGCTCGACTAAGTCACGCAAACTGATCTGGAAAGAGAGAGAGAGAGAGAGCGCTTCTGGAAGGAAGAAAATCACCGAAGAGATGTGTCAGTTGTTCCTCCCAGACAGCTATTAGATCTTATATCACATTGAAACCAGCATTGCATCAGCCTCTAGTTATCCGTATTGGAAAACTCATATCGGTGGTCCACTAAACTGCAAACTCCATTAACACTTGCGAGCTATGAAAGAGCAATGTCATTTTCCTCAGGGAGCTGTTAGTCTCTCGTCTTACGGTTATAGTAATAAGATAAGTACAGACATGAGAGATCAGCATATTCCGCCTTGATGTCAGTAATGATATACTGCATAAAAACGCTCTCAGACTGACAGCGCTCTATAAATGCGTGGCCTTTTTTCGCGGAGTTTTGTTAAAATGTAAATTAGCGACTGCAACAAAAAGCCGTGTACACGAAATTATGTCCATGCAGCAGTTACGGAGCGCTTTATGAGCGCGTATGGTTGCATGCATTGCAGTAGCGCATGCAAATAGATGTTTCAGGCTGTTATTATGCGCTGCTGATTTTATATGTGCTGCTTTGCATTGTATCAGATTATGCCACGTGTGTAAATAAGTCTCTGGCAACAACGTGAATATATTGCTGCCTTTTATAAGCAAGGGTAGCTAGTCATTGTAGTGCGGGAGACGCTCGATGAGGTTTACTGTAACGCATTTAATGTTTGCGTAGAGAACATTTGTAAATATGACAGCTGCTTCAGCATGTATGGCTGTGCCAGTTCGGCATCCAGATTTTAATCATCTCTGGATTTGCTTCTCGCTGCGCGTCCTGAAGTGGATGCGCTCTGAATTTCTTGCTTTAGTCGGTTTGTTGTGTGTGTGTGTGTGTTGTGTGTGTGTGTGTGTGTGTGTGTGTGTGTCTATCTATTACAATCACACCAGAAGGCAAAAGTGGCCAGTTCTGATTCTATGCTCAAATTCAAATTCTGTTGGTTTTTCTTTACTGAACTGAGTTTTGCACAGGAAAAAAATACATAGATATAGACTTCATACAGACAGATATAGATATATCCACTACTATACTATGTATGTTTCAAATGTAATATTTGTATTATATTTTTATTTAATGTTTCAAATATATATATATATATATATATATATATATATATATATATATATATATATATATATATATATATATATATATATTTACATTTATTTATTATTATTACAATTTATTTAACATTTTATTTTTTATTTAGAACCGTCCTAAACAAGCAATTTCACAAAACAGATGATTATATATACTTCGCAAGACAAAATAATAGCTGAATTTATTAAAATGACCCTGTTCAAAAGATTGCATACCCTTGAATCTTGAGTAATGCTGTGTGTAGTTTCCTGGATGATCTACATTTTTTTTTTATGCCGTATGTTGTTGTTTTTATGCTGCTCTTCAGAAAAATCCCCCGGCTCCAGCACATGCTTTGGTTTTTCAGCATCTCATGCATATTTGAACCCTTTTCAACATTGATGTATGGTTCGAAATCCATCTTTTAACGCAGATGACAATTGAGTTAGTCAAACATAACTATTAGAAAAGGTGAAGACATGTACAACGCAGTGCATTAAGAGACAGAGGGTGCACATTGCATGAGCAGGGTAAATTTGACTTATTTTTAAGTATTTATGTAGATTTTTAAGTCCAGTAGTAAAAAAAAACATGGTGTGCATGTATATTTTCACATGTTGCATTTTTAAAATGTGGCTTCTGTTTTATCTGCTATGATATTTCATGAATTACATTTTTTCTATATATACTGTATATGTCTCTGTTTACATTTCTTATATAAATACACACACATGCATGTATATATTTCAGAAAAATATGTTTATATATAAAATATATTTCTTTAAAATCTAAAATTATACGAAAAGAAAATAGACACGCAAGTACATGTCGATAATTTCCATATACATACTGTATGTGTGTACTTTATATAGTAAATATAGAAAATGCACGTAAATGTATGCAAACAAACAACGTAAACTTTTATTTTGCATGCAATTAATTGCGATTAATCGTTTGATTTTAAGTAAGAGAGGTTGTCTTTGGCCCGAGTGAAATCTTGACGCGTGCGTTTCAATGTCAGCTGTGAAATCCGCGCTTTACGCTAGGAATAAGTTGCGATACGACCGCCGCGCATCTGTTTCTAATGTCACACCGTTGCGAGCGCACAAGTTTAATCTGCGGATACAGTGGGATTTGATGCAACGATGCATATCTCCGAGAGATTAGGACCGATGCGGGGCGACGAGACGCTGGGCTTTTTGTATGCATTTCTCTGTTGTTTTGCTGCTGTAATGGGCTTTGTAAGTTAATACCGGGAGACACGACGATTCTTCTGAGCCGGTCTCGGACCGCCCGGTCCCCGCGCGCTCTCCCGTCTTCATTAAAACCCGAGCTTTTTCCACGGAGTGACAATAATCACCACGGCCGGCCTCGTGCGCTGATGTGAAAGGAGTTGTTGTTGGATACGAGATCGTTCTTGACACATCGCCGGGGTCACTGGCGTCGTTCGAGCGGTTTCGTTTGAGGCCGGGACGCCAGAGAGGAGCGGTGCTTTTCACGCTCTAATTTGGGGCCAGATGCGCCCAAAGCCGTGACCTTTCTCTCGCACACGGGTGATTGGTTTGGAGGCGCCCGGACCGGACTGGTTCTGCTTAACGGCGCGTCCGCCGCGGACGTTTGATGCAGATCGCGGGGGTGAATCTAAAGCACGTCGTGACGGTGCACTCTCAGATGCTGTTAACAGCGCGCGTTTTAATTATATCCGTGCAAGCTAGTTATCAAAGCTAATTGACACGCTTTTCTCTCATTTGCCTGTTTTATGGTAATTTCGTGTCTTGGCAATTTACTTCATTTTGCTGAAGTTTATGTTTTGCGTACTCTGAGTGCACAGATTTCTTTTTTCTAATTGCAATAGACTGATTAACATTATTTTGTCCTTACGCTGAAGTATTGCTGTATTCGTGAATTGTTGGGTTTATGATGCTCCAAGTTACTCTGAGCCGTGGAATACCACGGTATTACTCTGGTATATTTCCAACAAAACAAAATCAAAAACAAAATCGCACAAAGAAATGTCTAGATTATATTCCACCCCTGTGCATTCATTCTTTCTTTTTTGTAGCAGATTTTAATTATAATGTATATGTTATCTTTGATGGCAATTAAGCGCATTTCTCCTTACTAATGTGCATTACTGTAATACATTACAGTATATAACTGAATAAATTCAAAAAATTTAAATAAATAAAAATAGATGCACGCTAGTTGTAACAGAAATATAAATTTTTGGAAGCAATATATATCGTAAAAGCACTATAAAAATACATGTGTAATTGAAACAAGCAAAAAAAGTTTTTATATGCATTTAGAACACTTTTTTATCTTTGCTAAAAATATATATTTTATTTTAAACTGTGTAATTTTAACGCATTATTTTTAAAATAAGATGGCCTTCATTTTCCTTCAAGCAAAATGAAATATTTTTTTTATGCATTCTAAACTAGCTTCTCTGAGCTTTATAGACAACAACTGATCTGAATCTTCTAAACTGATCTGAATCTGAATCTGAATCTGATCTGAATCTTCTAAAACTAATCTGAATCTGATCTGAATCTTCTAAACTGATCTGAATCTGAATCTGAATCGTCTAATCTGATTTGAATCTTCTAAACTGATCTGAATCTGAATCTGATCTGAATCTTCTAAACTGATCTGAATCTGAATCTGATCTGAATCTGAATCTGATCTGAATCTTTCTAAACTTTATTAATAGTCACTTTCCGTCACCTCTAAGATACAACTTAGATGTGCGATCTGAACCTCATCGCATGTATATAGGATTTCTGATTACGCTTTTCCCTTCGTTACGACAATCAACCCCAAACGATTCCTACTCGAAACGAGAATGACATTTGAGAGAGACACATGTGAGCTTCCTGTAATTGGTTCAGGCGGCTATTTTACAAGGCGAAGATTTAAATGACATAATTCCCCGCGTGAAGATAAGAGCTGAGGTTTAATTATGGCTTTATCTTACAAGGTGCAGCGTCACGTCATCGCCTAGGTTTGTTTACCGCCGGTGATGTACTACTAAAGGCGGCCTGTTACGTGCTGATAAAGCGCTCATTACACGCAAGGTCTCCAACACGGATAAACGATAACAACACCTGGAGTGGAAAGACGGCGTCTTACTCAGCCTTTCAACTCGGATCCGGGAGACGCCACGCGTCTCGGGCGCCAGCGTTACGCAGCGATTTGCCTTTGCGCTTTTCTCTTTCTTTTTTTGCAGCCCGCCGGATGAAAGGCTTGCATAAGCCCGTGTGTTGCTGCGATGTTGTGCGGAGGCGGACGGCTCGTCTCTGAAACAAACAGAGCGACGTTCTGAGGTGAACAGTAATTTAATTTAATTATTTAATGGTGGACCCACTTATTATAGAGGGTCAACAGCCCTCCACGCTGAGTTGACGCTGGATGATGTTCTCTCTCTTGACCCTCAGCGGTGTTGGCGTATAGCCGAACAAATAACTGCTTACGCGAACTAAACATTCATTATTCATCCTCTTATCAATCCAGAACCTTACAAGAAGACTATTTCCGTCTAAATTGTTCCGTGAAAGAACCTTTAACATCCAGAGACTCTTTCTGTTTCTCAGAAGGACCCTTTAGATTGTGAAATGGAGTCAGAAAGAGACCGAATGGCATTCGCTGAAACGTTTAATACATTTAATACTCTATAGGAGTTCAATTTTGTATCACATACTACTCTATTCTATGTGTTCTCAATCGATGTTATTCTTATGCATTTATTTGATCAAAAATGCGTGAAATGCGTGAGCTGTTTTCTATGCGATCATATGTTAAAATTGAATCAAAGCTTAATTTTCTGCATCATCGCTCCAGTCTTCGGTGTCATATCCTATGCTGAATATTCTTATTTGTGGCTAAAGAAATATTTATTTTTTTCTAAATATTTGTATTACATTGTAGCGGAAACTGATTTGACGTTTAGGATTGTCTGAAGAATAAAACGTTTCTCTGAAACACAAATCTTTACACTGGATCGGTTTGACGCATCCTCGCCGATATAAAAGTACTGCTTTCTTTCAAATAAAACAATCTTACAGACTCAAACCGTTGCACTTAACCGTTCAACGTAAGATAGAAAAACCCATGTAATGTATTTAATCTTTAACTGCAGTATAACTGCTTAAAATTCTGGAGCAGCGTGCACTTGAGGTATTTTCCCGGCATTGCTCTGGGGATGTTACATGCACATGCGTGTGTCCGAGAGGCTCGTGATAACGGCAGGAGAGGCGCACCTGCTGCGTTCTGCAGCTCGTCTCGCTGCCATAAATCCACGACAGCGCCACCTCCGCGCAACTCTGCCAAACCGCACGTGTAATTGATTCGCGTCTGGCTCCGTGCCGGCAGACACAACATGGCTTTGCGGACCACGGCCACGGTTTTGTTTGTACCTGCAGGACATTCGTGAAGCCTGGAGTCCGTTGAGAGCTTTAGTTGTATTTTTGCATAAAAGCTTCACTATTAATGAGAGATCTGTTTGATTTCCTCTAGATTAAAGGCTGCGCAAGCGTCTAAAAAAACATTAAGAAAACCTGTGTTTCTGCATAATTTTACTTCATGAGGTTTTTTAACTTTTTGTCTAATGCAGTGTTATTTTAGTATCACTTTTTTTACTTCTTCCTCTTATAGTTTTTATTCATATTTTGATAGTTATTTGTATATTTTTCATTTTCTTTTATTTGAGTTTTTTTACATTTGACATTTGTTTTTATTTCTTTATAGTTCTTATTTTGTTGTTGTTTATTTCCATTTTATTTTTATTTTTTTATTTTTTTATTAAAAATATACAATTAAAATTAAGTATTGCTTAGCTAAAATAATAGTAAACACACACACGCAATGAGTAATAAAAATAATTCACTCATTAATACTTTTACAATTATTATTTTTATTTTATTTTATTTATAACAAGTAAAAAATGTTCTAATAAATATTTAGCAATTTTTTTTTTCATGGAAAGTTTTCTTTATTTACTATTTTTAGTATTATTCAATCTAATAAATTTAATAAGAATTTGATGCAAATATGATAATATTTCTATACTATAAATTAGCATATTTCATTAGAATGCTAAAATACACTTTTACATACATATTAAAATCATATATATTCTGGTATTTATTTTTTTCGAATATGTATGTGTCTATTAAGAATTTGTATTGTATTTGCAACAATTTGCTGATGTTTGGTCACGATGATATTAAGTTGCTTTTCAGTAAGTCTGCGTTAAAGCCGGTTTGGCCGTCATACGCAGCATCTTTATCGATACCTATTTTTCTCTGTGAAGTGTTAACCAACCCATCGCCCGCCTGGACCGGCTCTACCACTTCACAGAAGGTCCTCGCTTGAGCCGTTCTTCAGTCTCAGACGCCACAGATTCCTTCGACAAAAGTATCGTGAATCCAACAAACCCCTCGGCGCGACATTCTGGCAGACGCCGCCGCCGAACCGCTCATATTTTCATCTGCAAAATTAATGCAGCAGATTAAAAACCCCGTGACGTCCGTAAATCGGAGTTCTCTTTGCTTTAGCTTTGAGCTCGCTTAAAACGCTACTCCTACTAAGGTGACAAAATAGCAAGCAGAAAATCTGGACTGTCTTTGCAGTGACTTTATTTTCGCCTTCAAGCATCAATCGATTGCTAAGGAGAGTTTATTTTGCACGGTGCGGCTTTTTGTCCGTGGCACAAGACCGCGTGATATGTTTGCTCTTCAATAGCCTTTTTAATAAGAAATGCATCACTGGAGGAAAGGAAACCGAAGGCTGTCGGTGTCGATTCATCGTAGAGTTTCATCTAGTGAAAGAAACGAGGAAAGGGAATCTTAGCATGCATTGAATGTTTTGTATATTTTATGTTATTGCAAAAAGCGTCGCGAAATATTCTCAACGTGGTCTGTTATTTCTCACCGTTGAATTTATATTACCGCATAATTGCTGCTGCAGGTTGGCTTGAAGCGAGGCGAATGATGGAGGGCTTCTGTAAGTCGTACGGACAAAAGCGCTGTGTATCCCAAGAAATATTACTCATTCATAAACCCTGGAAAGAAGGAAAAAAGTGCAGATATCACACGGCTCTAGAGCGGATAAAACACAATCCCGCCAATAAACTGCTAGAGCACATCAATAAAGCGGAATGAAACTTGAGTAAAATGAGAAAATACTCCAGTAATGCGGCTTACAGAACGTGAAAATGAGCCGGATAAAATTATTCAACACAAACACTCAAAGGAGACGCGTCCAGAAACAAGCAATTTCGACGCAGTAATTGTGGAGTTGCTGGAAATATCTGACTCATCAATAGTCTAGCAGTCACGGAACCGATGCTGGAAGAGCAAAACACTCTGCCAGGCTTTCTTTCATTAAAACATCGCCTTTGCGTCTCAGGTGTTTCTCCATCGAGGGAGACACAAAAATGCCTCGAATAGAGTTAGAGCAGCTGTTCGAAAGCTTATATCTGCAACATCTCATTGGTGGTTTTGATTTCCGCTGGTTTTTTAAAGTATTTGATCGCTTCTTTACGCCTCAGGAGACTTATTTCTTCACGCTTTAAAATTTCTATAAAAGTCGTTAATCGGGTTAACTGATAGAGAAAAAATGGCTACTTCTTGACGTGGTGTGGTATTATTAAGTGTGAAGCGCGCAGACTTCGGGCTGCAACGTTGAATGCAAGACATCTAATTGGAAATTAGATCAAAAGGACTTGCTTGTATGAGAGCTGACGACTTGTTTTCCAGCAAAAATGCCTGGAAATGTTTAAAACCGTGTGTATTCACGTGGCGTTGGTCAGTATGCAATGAGAGCGAATGCACTTGTTTAATGGAAAAAACCGTCATGCGCAGCATTGCTTTTCAAAGAAAATGGATATTGTTGCAAAGTATGGTGAGAAACACGCAGGCGCGACGCGTCCGTTTGTTCGTCGCGTTCTTGGCAAGCGCACCTGATTCGTGGAGGTCTTTCGCGCCCTTCGGTTTGCATCAGAACGCGCTTTTTAGCCACCTGCCCGTGCTAAAACGCCAGGGGATTGTTTGGACAGTAAGCCAGCAGCATCCGGCCAGGCGGTCTGTCAAAACAGATGCATTTCTCCGCCGGAGGACGGCGACGTTAATGCAGAAATATGTCGCATTAATGTTTTAGAAACTCCTGATCATTTGCTCTGAAATCCAGTCAGCAAACGAAGTCTTGTGAAAGTCTGGGAGTGCTGCCACGGATGCAAACTTGCTGCACATCCAGCGAGCCGCCTCTCTTTCTCTCGCCCCTCGCTGCATCCTAAATGAATCGAGTGTCGGGCGCAGCGAGCAGGCGTCTTCCTCACGGCTCCTCTGAGAGCGAGGCGCGGAGGAACCGCCAACAAGGACGGTTCGACCACGCCTCATCAGAGAGATCTCTGTGTGCGCTGGAGAAAGAGCAGCTTTGTAGCTTTTTTAGTGACTTTCCTCTTGGTGTTGCGTGTCACGCATATTATCTGCATTGTAAAATAAACTCAGCCCGAATCATCCGGCTTCAAGCATGTTTTTCCTTTCTTTGCCAAAGTTCGGGCGCGTGAATGTTCCCGATTCTCTCGATCTCTCGCTCGCCGCGAAAGTCAAACATTGCCATTTATATTTTCATATTTTTAAACGGCGATTCTTCTTCAAATCGCTTCTTTGATGAACAAAACGCAAGCTTTATTTATAATAGGTATACTTTACTTTACTTTTGATCAATTAAATGCGTAGCTTTTTTAGTTTAGGCCTTTTTTTTTAAAGCCAACCCCAAACATTTGATATTTTCATGCAAGACCAGAAAAGCAAACTTTAACCATTAGTTAGCAACGTATGCTGCAAATAATGGCTTTTTGCCAGTAAAAATGCCTCAAAATGCTTAAAGCAAGATCAGCATCTGTAAAAAAAAAAAAAAAAAAAAAAAAAAAAAAGGCAGGCAAATAATAATGATAATAAAATAATAATTCTTTGATCAATTGAAAGTACAAAAGAATTGCCTTTAATCAAATGTACATAATTTGTAATATTTTTTACTGTTATATTTAAATCAAAAAAAAAAAAATTAAATAAAATTACATTTTCAATAAACTGAAAATAATACATTTATGTGATTTTGAAAGTTGATGATTTATTATTTATCATTATTGATTATTAACATTTTTTCTACTAAAAATACATAAAAATGTTTTTAAAGATTTGCAAATCAAAGTCACTAATTTTAAATAACTGCCTTTTAAATTTTAATGCATTTTAAAAGTGTTTTCCCCTGTTGTCTAATAATTATTTGATGAATAGAAAGTTCAAAAGAGCATCATTATTTGAAGCAGAAATCTTTTTGTAACGCCATAAATGTTGGCGCTGACAATGTAACGTGTCCTTGCTGAATAAAGAGGTATTTTTGGTTAAGTATTATGTTTGAGAGAGCCGGTTAGTCCGCATAACTGCAAAAAAAGAGCTTTTTTATGAGTTTTTAAACTTTACTTCACCGCTTGTTTTCTAGCAAGAATACTCGAAACGCTTAAAATGTGAATCATTAACTCAACTAGCAAAACTGCATGAGATACGAAGCTGTGTTTTTCTTTTGTCTTTCCTGTACAGTAAGATCAAATATACTACTTTTTAAAGATATTTTTCTGAGAAAAGTCCACATCTTTCAGGCGATGTTCTCTCTCAAGTCATTTCCTCGTCTGATTCCGGGATTTCTTTAGATGTTTTAACTGGAAACTAAGAGGAAGGTGTTCTTAAAAACGATTTTCTGAAGTGAAGACGATAACAGATGCGTTTTGTCCGTGAGAAACATCACGATACGCCATCCTGCTGCTGATCGGGCGCTTGGCGCCGCTTTTTACTTAGGACTAAATAGCTCGCCAGAATACAATCGGGCATCAAAGTCTTCTTTTCGGCGGCTGGCGCAACCGCTGGCGCTTAGAAGTGGTTGATCAAAGACGTCCCCAGGAAAGAAGCAGACACACATTCGACTCCACCTGTTTTCACCCAGTGGTCTATCTGAACCAATTACACTGAAACTTTTTATCCCCAACCTCCAAGAGACACAGCAGACACTTTTGAAGGGCGTCAGAAACACTTCTCTCCTTTTTTTCCGTCCACTCAGACCTTAGTCTCTGCCCTAAACAGCAAAACAACGGCGTAATGCTTGTGATTTTTTGCCGTAAAAGAAATATCTGACGCGTTTTTCACCCATTTCAAGCATTGCTACAAAGACACCCCAGAGACTTCAGAAAAGCAATCCAGGGTCACAAATTATATTGTGTTCAGGCACTTTGACAGATTATTATTATTGTTGAAGAATCTATACACATATACAGTCCACATGTATGTGCATTATCTGTGTTTGTATTTTTAAGTAAAAATTATGAAATTTTGTGTACATCTTAAGTGTGTTTATTATATTATATTATATTATATTATATATTATGTTATGTTATGTTATATTATATTATAATATAATATAAGTTATGTTATGTTATGTTATATTATGTTATTATTATATTATATTATATTATGTTATATATTTAAGTTATTATATTATATTATATTATATTATATTATTTTGTTATATTATATGATGTATATTAGGGTTATATTATATTATATTATATTATATTATATTACATTTTATTATATTATATGATGTTATATTATATTAGGTTATATTATATTATATTATATTATATTATATTATATTACATTATATTATATGATGTTATATTATATTAGGTTATATTATATTATATTATATTATAGTACATTATATTATATTATATTACATATTATATTACATGATGTTATATTATATTATATTATGTTATGTTATTTTTTTTTCTTTCTGTATTTTAAGTATAAATCGTGTGAAAAGTAAGTATTCACTGAATCGATCCATTTCGTCAGACACATTCGAAATGTGTCCATTTGAACCAATTACACTGAAAGTTTTTTTTTATCCCCAACCTCCCAAGAGACACAACAGACACTTTGTCGGCGTCAGAAAAGCGCATCTCCTCCGCTTTCTGTCTCTTCAGTTCGTCCACTCAGACCTCTGTCTCTGCCTTCAAAACAAGCCCTGATTGCATGGGATGTTCTGTCTTAGTATGCAATTTCAGCCCAGTTAGCTAATGGCGTTTCCTGTGGAGTCGGCCAGCTCTATGAATCAGAGGCTGTTAAGCCAGCCCATCGGTAATGCGGCTCACGCTGAGCTGGGCTGTGCTGGTCCCAGGGCTCCGGCTCTGTGGCAGATCCATTATTCATGGTTCAACCTGGGCTGCTGGGAGCCAGTGACACCTGAAGCAGCACAATCACTCCTTTGGGCTTGGAGGGAGATGCTCCCTGCCAGGACTCGAGGGCTGGAGGTCAATCCACCCAAGACCATAAAGCTCAGGTCGGGCCTGCCGCCCCGCGACCACACCAAAGAGCATGACGTGTGTTTGTGCGCTCCTCAAACATTGGCAATCGCTGTTTTACACTTACATGTATGACATTTTTTTCTGCTGACATTATTTGAGCGTTTCGGGATTGTCAGTGCTGTCCAATGATCCACACACACACACACACACACACACACACACACACACACACGCATCAGCACACACGCACACACACACACACACACATGCACACACACACACACACACATTGGTCACACACACACACACACACACACACACACACACACACACACACACACACACACACACACACACACACACACACACATATATATATATACGTCCACGTTCTCTGACTTGTGAAAAACAAGTGTTCATTCGATTCATTCTCCAATTTTGTGCATTTAAGAACATACTTCAATAAAACGGTAATGACCCCGGATCAGAGAAGCTGAGATAAACTATTTGAAGAGATATAAATATTTAAAATACAGAGTAAATTTAAAGTTGTCCAAAATGAAGCTTTGATACATGAGAAATTACTAAATAAATTCATGGAGCATTGTCTTTACCTAATGATTTTTGTCATAAAAGAAAAATCAGTTTTTTTTTACCCGCATACAATGTATTTTCAGCTATTGCTCCGTAAGACTGGTTTTGTGTTTTTTAAATAGAAATTATGAAAAATAAATGTTCTCTATAAAATAATTAATTTTTCGCGACATATCATTTTGTGTGGCTCTCTCCATAGATCTTAAATGCATTATATTATATGATTATATTATATTATGTTATTAAAAAAACTTACTGACACATTTTTTGATATATATTTATTTATATATATATATATATATATATATATATATATATATATGCATACATATATATTTATATATACATACATATATACATATATTTGTGTATGTTTTGTTTTTGTAATCTGATTTTAATGCCGATTCTCGAAGAAACTTTTTGAATTATTATGTCGTGAGCGCGCTGTTTAACACGCTTGTGGAAACATTTTTCAGGATGTTTTGATAAATGCGACACTCAAAAGGACATGTTTTATGTTTTTTTTTTAAACGGAAATCTTACGCAACCCGAAGATAAATAATAAACGCTTCTGCTGTCACTTTTGATCTATTGAACACCTCCGTTGCTGAATAGAAGTATAACAAACGCGCGCGTATTAGCATTATTTCATTACGTGTGTGCCGGGTCCTTTACAGGACTCCCTGCTTTACGCCAGCAGCCCATTAAACGCTGATTTGATCTGGTTTGTTTGGTCGCGGTCTCCTCGGCCAAGCCAGCGAAGGTTGATACAGGACCCCACATCTGTCACCACAGCGCTGGAATTTGGGGCCAAATTTAATTTCTTTTAAAACAACATTCGTCAGCGAGGATGTTGTTCATTAACAGCGCCTGCAGTTTCAAATTGGAGTACAATTATGTTGAAAGCGCAGCGAGACTTATGTAAGTGTTCCTTAAGGTATTTAATGAGTTTTGGCCAGCTCTTCTCGCTCACGTAAATCTTAGTTTCACGGAGGAAAGTTTTATTAACGCAGCGGTGGCTCTCTTTCAGTAGCTCAGAGACTTAATGGTGTTCTCAATTATATGCATTTAAAAGATCAACTTTGTTGTGTTAGGGCTAAAAATAGACAGAAACGAGCCAATAGTTGACGTAGAATAAAGGTACATTAGTATAATTGAGTTTACTATTGTAAAGTTGAATCAGTTATTGCTTTTAAAATGATCCATTTTCATCTTACAGTTTTAGTAAAGTTTTTTTTGTTGTCATTTTTAGTAGAAAAGAAAATATGTATATATATATATATATATATATATATATATATATATATATATATATATATATATATATATATATATATATATATATATATATATATATATATATGTATATATATATATATATATATATATATATATATATATATGTATATATATATATATATATTTATTATATATATATATATATATATATATAATATATGTATATATATATATATATATATATATTATACATATATATATATATATATATATATATATATATATATATACACATATCTGTTTATGCATAAGCATTATTTTTATGATGTAATTATTATAGAAGTTTGAATTATTGTTTTTTTATATATTTATTAGTTCATCTTTTGCATTTTTATTTGTTTTAATATTTATTGTAATAAATATTATGTCAATAATATTATTACATTACAGTTAACATTTATTTTAACTTTTTTTTTTTTTTTTTAATTTAGAAAAAGATGCTGAGAATTATTTGAGCTGTTACGTCATTCAGTAGAATGTGGCTTTATTTGAGATTTTTTTAATACTCTAGATCTAAAACCCGCTCCATTCCCGGTGCTGTTTTGTAGGAATAATTCAGGCGTTAATTCATTTTTTTTTTGCTGTTCGTTTTCTTTTTGTATGAGATGTTTGAGATTTAGCATCAGCTAAACCTGCATTGAGAATCAAAATATTATTTCTTGAGTTTATGCTGGAAACACAAGGGCAGCGAAGAAAACGCACGCGAACCAACATGCAAAATCGGCGCGATCGCTGCATATTTATCCGAACGTAATCAAAGCGATGCTTGTATAATGAATCTGTCGAAAAGCTTGCATCATTTAATTTTTTCCTCCACATCTATGACGTCAGTCTCAGTTTTATAATAGCAGTCATTACGTGTAATGCGAGCCTGGCCTTCAACCAATTCAACAGGTTTCTGGTATATATATATATATATATATATATATATATATGTATCAGTGCATATTTCCCAGCTCCCACATTATTAATGCATCTCACCAGTGAAGTCATAACAAATAATAAATCACACCAGGGACCAGAACCTTTCACATTAAGTTCATGTTCTGTTTCACTGGGCTGGAAAGAAGGCAAACGCGAAAGAAGAGAAAACAGGCGAACAAACGCTCTGGTATCTCGGAGATCAATCCGCTTCTGTGACTTTCACCCATCCTAGTCATTATCCTATTTATGGATATAATGGGCTGAGTAAGTGTGATTATTTTGTGTGTGTGTGTGTGTGTGTGTGTGTGTGTGTGTGTGTCTGACCTTCTCAGCCACCAGCATCTTAACAAGCTTTTTGCGCTCGTTGTATTCAAATGGGAGTCTGCTGCACACCGATGTAGATCTTTCCTCATCCCCTGCTATTTTCCCCGTTATTGTTTTCAGTTTTTAATTCATAAGAATGAGAACGCGAGAGACATGTGTGCTTGACAGTGTATTTAGGAACACCTCGGGGTTAGATTTAATGGCTGCTGTTTGGCAACTTGTTGAAAATGTGTTTTTTTTTGGAATATACAAAAGTTTGGGGCAGGTACAAGTCTCTCTTTTGTGCAAGTAGAAGGCTTTGTTTTTAACGATCAAAATACACGGTAAAATTGTAAAATATTATTGCAATTTAAAATAACTTTGTTTTCTATGGGAACATGTGTTAAAATGCGATTTATTCCTTTGATGCAAAGCTGAATATTCAGCATCATTACCCAACTCTTTCAAAACCATTCTCAGGAAACCTTTCTGTTTATTATCAACGCTGCATTGTATTTCTCTGGAAACTGTCCTAGATGTTTATTTTGTTGTCTTTTTCAGGGCTCTTTGGTTAATAGAAAAAGAGCAGAACTGACTTAAAATAGAAGCCTTATGAATATCTTCTCACTTTTGTTGCATTTATGCACATTTTCGTTGTTCACGAACGCAAGCACTGCCACGTTTTCAGACCGGCGTGTTATTTTTGTCACTGCAAGCAAATCACGCATGCGGTATTTTACCGTAATCCTCGTGAACAAAGCCAACGCATCCAGTTAAGCGCGAGATTGGTGAAAGTGCATTGTCACGAGATCTCATCACGCCATCTTCAGCTCAACCCTCGGCGTTCCCAGCCTCTCTGTAGTGTCAGACTGCCAGCAAATTGCTCTGAGACTATTTGAGGGACTTTTACTTGATGCCGTAAATTGCTTTAATAGCAGAAGCTGACATGCATAATTTGTTATTTTCCTCCCTTAATTCTTGGCAAAATGGAGTCTATCAGCATTAGACCCTGGAGACGCTGGCTTCCTCGCCCCTTTTCAGGCGAAATTAAGCTGAGAAGATATTGCTGTATTTCTGCATACATTGAGATTAAGTTGCAGCTCAGTGTGTTCACGGAGAGCGGTTGCCACGTGGCTGTAGCTATAATCATAGAGCTCACATTTGATTTTTTTCATTTTCACTTTCTTTTAGGCTTAATATATTGCTCGTTCTCAGAGATTCCCAATGCTTTACTCTGCCTGATGACCTCGTTACATAACACCTGATTGCATGCATTCGCGTTAAATGCAAAATACATTAAAACATTGTTTTCTTTGAGATTCCCAACGCGTTATTCTGTCTGATTGCATAATTGCCAATTATAAGCATTTACTTTAAATGCATATATGATAAATTCCATAAAATAAATATTTTTCTCAATGCATTACTCTGTCTGATGCCCTCAGTGTATAATTTTTATTTTAAGTTTTAGCCTTGAATGCATAAACAAGCATATTTGTTAAATGAATCTGTTAGACAGTATTTATTATAGTTATTGCATTTTTTTTCTTACAGATTCCAGTGACCTGAGTGCATAAAGGTTCATTTTGTGCGTTTGTTAAATACATAAAAATGAATTTTTTTTTACCCAATGCACTTCCTTGCGCAATAAATGTTTGATTATACGTTAAACGCACAAAAATAAACGCTAAATGCACGAAATAAGCATCACTCTGTCCCGTGATCTTGTTGCATAATAATGTTTTATTTCATGCTTTTGTTAAAATTTCAGATTTTATGCATTTCTGCACCAATGCATTACTCTGCTAGACGAACTCATTAAATCATTTTCAATTTACATGCATTGTATGCATTAAAATATGCATCTTTTAAAGGCTAAGTCCAGAAATCAAACGTTGGTTAAGGACTAGCCTTGCGCCTCAGTTCGAAGTTCGATGCGGTTGGATAAATGACAGTTGTTTGCGTATGTAATGCTGGCATTTGTTCTGCAGGTGCGTGAACATTTACACACCTGTCTCTGTAAAGATAAGCACACTTTTTCCAAGCGACGTAGGAACGTTGACTTATTTATGCATTTTAAAGTGCATGTTTGTCCTTTTCCCCCTTTATTTTCCCGAAGCACCGCCGTGTTTGTATGCCATTCCCTGCGAATCCCCGCTGGACAAAAAAAACCTAACTGTGACTGGAACATGATAACTAGTTTCTTGCTGGTCTAAGCTAGTCATTAGCTGGTCGACCAGCCGTCATGCTCCAAAAACCAGCATGACAACCTGAAGCTGTGCAGGGATTGCGCTTTTTCCAGGAAAGAAGAAAGTCTGAGATGAATGCCCATCGCCGTCCAGACCGAACAGGGCTGCTTTGTTATAACTCCTGGAGCTGGTTAACCAAGGTAATCTTGCTGGTTTAGCTAATTAAACAGCCTGAAGGGCTAGCCGGTATCTTATTATGGTGCTCAGCTTCGCTGGTCTTTTCTCTAGAGAAGAAGCTCAATTTGCTCCGAGTGAACTCTAACAAGTGGCTAAATAAGCACACAGATCCAGGTTTATTTCTGCTTTAGTTCTCATTAATAACGCCTCGTTACTGTGTTGCTATGCAATCGTTTGTTTGCAGAGAGAAGTCTATATTTCAGGAAAGTTGGGTAATTTGTGCAAGACGACGCTCGCCGGTTAAACGGCTTGCCGCTCGTGTGCTCCCGATGCACATCAGTCAAGTTAAATGCGGCTTTTTTTGACAGACAAATAAGGTCTGGGCTATATCGTGTTCCCGTATCACCTACTCCTCCTCGCGCACTCTCCATCTTCTCACCCTTTCGCCACAGATTAATGTGTTTGACAAGCCACCGAGCAAGAAAATGCATTAATTGCTACTCAAAGCAGAGAGCTATCTTGGGAGCTCTTGTTCAGAAAATGAAGCATTTTTCTTTTTCTTCGTTCCTCTCCGAGGCACCTTGTGCCGGGTTTTTGGGGGATTTGGCGGATCGGCACACATGGCCTCTGCTCGGGAAAGCAACAGCGATTTGATGAAGGCCTAATCAGCGAAATGGCATGATGATTCAGCTTGCTGTGGCCGCCGTACAAAGCAGCTCTGCCCAAAGCTGCCGCACCACATCCAGTCGAGTTCCACACGATGAGCATTCGTGGTGATTTTTTTTGCATTATAATTCTGGCAGTCTGGACCGGCTCATGCCTTCTAGTTTTTTTTTCTTTCGTAGAGAGTTAAACGGGAATCCTGATGTCTGCAAAGAACAAGGGATGTTTTACAACTCATAAATGTTGCAGCTCTTGATCCTGCATTGATTTCAGACAGAACTGTTAAGAAAAACTCGATGAACCTTTTTGATCCGCACTGTACTTCAGTCAGCCGAGCTCTCTGGTGTAAATGCACGCCGCGCACTCTCTGGGGGAGGCCGAAGTCTTACATTACATTAATTTCTTTTTCTTTTATTGTTCTGCTTCTGAATAAATGCGCGCGCTTGAAAGAAAGCCAGTGTGTATCTGCTTTAAACTTCAAGAAAGCGTGCACCGCGCCAGCACCTGAATGCAAATGCATGCAGTTGACTGTAGCATTATGAAATGTTTGAAGCGCAATTTGTAACGCGAACAAAAAGCGGTGCGTTTTCCAGCAGCGCCAAAAGAGATGCTGTTGAAGACATTATCGTGAACCAGCTTCGTTCACGGTTTTCTCTTTTAGGTCAGCTATTATCATCATGAACAGACATTGGATTCAAATTGGACTTGGTTTTATTAAATATGAAATTGAAAATGAAATTTAAATCGGATCTGTTTTAATGAATTTACACTACTTCTAATTTATGCATAAATTGGATAAAAAAAAAAAAAAAAAAAAAAAAAATATATATATATATATATATATATATATATATATATATATATATATATATATATTTTATTTTATTTAAAAATATTATTGTATTTATTATATTAAAATATTATAATATTTTCTGTTCTTATTTCCACTCGGTTTCAAAGAATAGATCTCAGCTCTGTTTTTCTTTTATACGTTTTTATTACTTGTTTAAAAATAGACTTTAATAAATGTATGATTTTATTTTCTCAACTTTGTAGACCAGCTTGACTTATTGTGATGATATCACATCATGCCACTGTAAACGCATATTATTACAATAATACCGTGGGATTATTGTTTTTATTTTGCTAATGTGTTGGTTTTGCTGCAATGGCTCATTGGCTATAAACTATTTAATACTGTTTTATGGTCAGTTAACCCATAAGCATTTAGTCGCAGAAATAGGAACGACATTATTAAGTCATAAGCATTGATTATCAATACCCAATACCAGCCATAAACAACCAGGGGGTAGTGATAAATAACGCTTCACACAAAAGTCTCCTGGATGGTTTATCGTCATTTCTGCCTTTCCGAAGTCTCTCCGAAGATGCATATCCATTTGGCCGTGAGGGCAAATATCAATCTCAGAGTGTAATTACAGGGGGCAGAGCCAATAGAGAAGGGGATTATGGGAGATGAATGGAGGAAGTCTATGATATTAACTCTACTTTGCGTTTGCAATGCCAGGTAGGGGACACGCAATTTCTGCTTTTCTGATTGATAATTTAAAAAGCCAGCTCAGAGTAAACAGGCACTGTGACGGGCGCCCGGTCGGAGTCCGAGGCGGCGCGTGTTAATGAATGCATGCTCAGGTCTGGTTGTGTTAATTGCTGAGTGATGGGAAAGAAAGAGAGAGAGTCTATGGAGAGCGTGATCGATGCGAACGAGGCCTGTTGTTACTGGTCTGTCAAGAGTGGATAACTGGGCAATTTCTCCAGCGTGTTTAGGGAGTGTGTGTGTGTGTGTGTGTGTGTGTGTGTGTGTGTGTGTGTGTGTGTGTGTGTGTGTGTGTGCGTGGTGCAGCGCAGGTGGGCGCAGCGTCGCGCTGCATGGACATTGGCTTTGGTGGAAGTGAATGTGAATACTGATCCGTGCTGCATGGGGTTAAAACACAACTGTGCAGAGTAAGATGTCTGGAAGCGCTAGTGCTCTATTAATGTAAACAATGTAATGATGCAAGTCTTTCTATAATTTCAGAGTAATGAATAATGAGTACTTAAAGGCCCATTTGGCTGATCATCAGCAACGCTGGGTCTCTACTGCATCATCCTGCAAAAAATGTAGAGGATTTAAAAAGAAATATGTATTATTAAATCGCCGTTCGTGAAACTGTTCTCTCTAGATATCATATCTCCATTCATTAATGTCGGAAAATCCATACAGTTTGACAGTAGTTGTATTAAATTTGTATATTTTATTTGGACATCTGATGCTACTGTTTGAATGCATTTGTACATCTCAATCGCTGTTGTTAAATAGTTATTGATATTGCCATCAAGACTTTTTGGATCTCTGGCCTTGATTTTATTTTATATTTTGTACTTGAATCTTTGATACTGCTTCTGAATATATGAAAAACTATATATTATTTAATTCCTTTTTCTGTGGTTTTATTTCTTCTGTTGCTGTTTGAATATTATGATATTTAAGTAACTTAAGTAACTATATATATATATATATATATATATATATATATATACATATATATATATATATACATTTTTATATGAATTATTTTATAAATCATGTAAAATATATTCTTTATTTATTTATTTATATATATATATATATATATATATATATATATATATATATATATATATATTATATATATATATATATATATATATATATATTTATTTTTTTTTTTTTTTTTTCTTGTTGCTGTTTTATTTCATTTACATTTCTGCTAGCAATGTTTTAATATTAACAAATATTTTGAATGTAATAATGTCTAAACGTAAATATAATGTCTATATACAAGTCATAACTCAATTTGATAGTAATGAATTAATAAACATTGCTACACATCTATGCAGCAATTGCCTAAAAGCTAAAATAGAATACCTTTTTTTTTTTTTTTTTAATTTATACTTTGCTATTAAACCCCTCTGCAAAGTCCATGTATACCTCGCTTTCTTAATTGTTAAATTAATAGTTTGCATGTGAAACAATTCATATGCATATACGTTTGTAAGCAATTGAAGCGGTTTTAGAGCGTTGAAAATATAGAGATTTGAACAGTACTGAATCGCGGCCTCCGTCTCGACCCGAAGCTCCTGTCGTCTCGGAGCTCTGACAGGAGAGTTCAGGTTGGAGGCAAACAGAGCAGATGACAGTACTTGAAAGGTGATTGCGTGTTGCGGTTTTAAAGTGTGTATGTGATATGGCGAGTGTGTGTTTGTGCGTATGAACCCAAGACAGGTTGCAGCTGACAGCTAAAAACAAAACAGGTCACCTCTCACGGGAAAGCGATCCTCCGTGGAACACTTCAGCCCGCGATGCGAAAAAACCTTGTAATGAATTCATTCAGAATGTTTATAGCCAAACATCTGAAGCTGTAAACTAGATCTCATTTCAGCCCGAGACAAACCCGGTTTTGTCAGGGCTAACTTTCTTCTGGCGCTGCAATGAAAATACGACACAGAGATCTAATTACTTTAAGAAGTAACCTTTATTAATTCATCTCCAGCGCATTTGCCACCTTTCTCTTATATTGTACCTTTTTAAAGTGGCGAAAGGCCACACGAATAACCAGCTGAAAATGCCATAGTGTCCTTGTAGGTTTTCTTTATGATCGCAGCCGAGTCGCCGTCTAGCGCTGATGAATTGCTTCAGTAAATGCTAAAACCTGCGTGCGTTTTCGCCATATGTCTCCCAAAAAGCGTCCGACGCGCGATGTTATCATACGTGTGCAGCAGGCGCATTGATGGGACGCTACATTTATCATGATTACATCTCGTGTAGTTCGTCGAAAGTCGGTCTGTTTGTCAGAAGCGCCGCATAAAGGCAACCGTTAAATGGTTTTTCTGCAAGGATACGCTGCGGCTATGAATAACTGTTTCTTAGTGACCAGTTGTTCATCAGTAGCATTCATTGTTTCGGAGTTTTAATCAATTTGTTTCCAGCTGCGCGAGCACAGACTCAATATTCCAATCTGGTCTCATAACAATACATACATCTGTGTGTTTTTAGTGTTTTTAAAGTGCCGTGCTGCACATTTCGCCACAGTTTTAAAGAGAAATGCCCACGAAAGTGGCGCTGAAACACAGGTTCAATACGTGAACCCTGGCACATTTTTATTACGTCGATATGAATCACGTATTTCTGGGGTTCAGAATTGAAAAATCCAGTGTCGGAAATATGCCTTACACCAAACCTACCTGATAGTGTTAACAAATGCAAAACTGAACCGTTGAACCGTAGTTACATGGGATCAATATTGTTTGAAATCATAACATGATATTCTATTAATTGTGCAAAAATGACTCTTTATAAAAAGTGCAGGTACGTTTATGCCATGAGACCAGGTTGCAATATTCCCTTTAAAACTCAAGATGTTTCAGTCTAGACATTTGTGATGGATTGCTTTAATAAAGTGTGTGTGTGTGTGTGTGTGTGTGTGTGTGTGTGTTTATCATGTTTCCAAAAGTGTCCAACAGCATGTTATCATACATGAGTTTTTTTCCTGTGATTCTATCTTGTTTCATTTGTCTAAAAAGTGGTCTGTTTGTGCTGCCATAATGCATTTTGGCCACTTAAAGCTACATTTATGTTATGTTGAGTTTTAGCTCGTTTTACCCCATCGACATTTGAGATTTTTGTGCAGCATATGCATTAATAAAACTCTGCATTTTCATGATTGCATTTGGTTTACTCTATTTAGGGTATAAGCAGGTCCGTGCATTGGAGTTTAAACCAGCGCGTCTCGGTCCCGTCGAGTTTTAGCTCATCGCGCTTGAGTCTAGAAACTAAATCAGTCTGGAAATCCAAAAAGGCCTATGTTTTGCCTCAACAGCGGTCATCTAAATGGACAAAACCCCATCAACACGTCCATGCTTTCTTGCTTTTATAGATCCGGGTCTCGTCTCAGCTAATGGCTGCGCTCGTGAAGTCCGTGGCGCCCAACTGTATGTGCACGATCGAGCGGCTCTAAAAGGCTTAATATATGTCCTGATGCTTCACGAAAGCCAAGAGACCCCCTTGATCTGGTGCTGTTTGTCTGTCAGGGCATGTCAAAGCGCAGAAACGATGTCCTTGGATTGATTTGAGAGATGGAGTCAAAATATGCCGCAGCGCAATCGAATTGATCTTTATAACAGGGTTTCGGGGAAAGTGGTGGCTGCTGTCATTAGCGGAAAATGGATCCTGTGGCGTCTGCGGAGGTTTGCGACTTTGGCAGGTTGTCATTTGTGCGCATTTCGCAGGGCTTATTTTCATATTCGTTTCGTTTTACTGTCATTTCCCGTTAAAGGCGGGAGTAAATAGAAAGCTCTTGCGGTTGCGAGAGGCATTGCATTAAAAAAACCCGAATTCTAGGGAATGGAATAAAAATGTCACTTTCAAAACGCGGAGGAATGAATCAAATGATCTCACCGACTGTCATCCGTAGCTTTTATTGGCGCCACCGTCTCTGAAAAGCAAGTGGTAAACACTCCATCAGAGGAAGTGCACAATGAGGAGAGAAAACATGATTAACAAATATCTCTCTCAACGCTCGCTGCTGCAAAGAGAGATTTTGTCTCATAAGCCCCTTCAATCATTCCTTACAAAAACAGAATAATATTTGTTTCTCTCGTCGGCTGATTTTACCACGCGCGTGAGACGGAGAGATCTAAAATGCTTGTAATATTAGTGGCAGCGAGCTCTCCGAGAAACATTTCATCGCTCAGAGGTTGTGCTTTCATAACTCGGAAGATCGTAATGCTGTTCTCGTTGCGTTTTGTTTAAATATCAGCCCGTCGGTTGTTTTTTCTCTTAAAACTCCTCGTAATGAGCTTTTGCGTGCTCATTTGGGTTTTTGTCAGAACCAGCTACAGGCAGCAAACATCGGGACGTTCGGTTAGTCGATTCTTTCAAATGTGCATCCAGAGGCGTATTTTTGGTGTAGTTTTGCTCTTTTTTGGGGGCTATTTACGCAAAAAAGCCTTTGTCTGTTCAGTGACAAGACGGCTTAGACGATTCACGTTGCTCTCCTTTCAAAAATCCTCCAAAAAAACAGACCTGCTGAAAAAAAATAATGAAAAAAATTGGTTTTACCATACAGTAAAAATATATAGACACGTACATAGATGCATGAATAAATAAATACCTAAAAATAATAAGTAAACATGCAAACCTCATTAAAAATGCAATAATTTTATTAGTATCACAGTGACACTTAAATAGCACAATTTTATATTTATTTTGCCTTTGCTACTCTATGCTATTTTGTTTCTGTTTTCCCTTGCATTAATGTAAAACCGTTGCGATGTTTTAAGAGAGACTGCATGCGGGTTTTTTCTCACAGAGCTGTGTCTCGTCTAACTCCTACAATGTTTTGAACCTCTCAAATAAGAGTGAAGAAAACTGCCCTCAAAGCCTGGCTGATCAGGTCAGAGAGACCTAGGGTGTAATAGAGAGAAGCAGTTCTCTAAAACACAGTCATTCTCTGTGAAAACCTCAGATAATGATGCAATGCAACTCTGGCGCTCTGATATTTAATAGCACTATGTGCTTGAGAAAGCTAGGACAGGTTGTTTTGTTGTTTTAAACCTTCACTGACATTTAATGCATTAATTAATTACCTTGCGAAATAAACACAGTGAAAACATGCAATTAATAATGCTCATGCAACGGCGACCCGTGCAAATAAGGAATTTACTTTTAACTTGACAGAGCACCTTAAATGACACGAGACTCTGAAAAACAACTAAACACAGATTAAGCAATGATTTATTTTTGCAGTGCAGTTTGCTGATGCTTCTCGTGCAGAAATTACACACTTTCACTTTTTAATGTGTTTAATTAAAGACAGTTATATTTTCTTCATTTACCGACTGGCCTTTTTATTTTGAGTTTCTTCTTTTTGCAAAAAAATACAAATATTATGAAGGAACCAAGCGACATTTCGGCCCACTGAATAATTTATTACTTCTTCACATTCCAAGAATTTAATGCATTTCAATTAAATTTTTGTGCAGAACAGGTAATAATTTTAGTCATTTGACTTTTTTTTTTTTTTTTTTTTTTTTTTTTTTTGCAGTTTTGTTATATTTATCACACAATCACACACACACACACAGTCACACACACACACACACACACACACACACAGACACATACAGACACACACAGACACACACACACACAATCACACACATACACAGACACACATACACACACACACACACACACACACACACACACACAGACAGACACACACACAGACACACACACACAGACACACACATACACAGACACACACACACACAGCCACACACACACACACACACACACACAGACACACACACAGACACACACACACAGACACACACACACACACACACACACACACACACATGCACACAGACACACACACAGACACACACACACACAGTCACATTACATACACACACACACACACACACACACAGATCACACACACATATGACACACACACAGACACACACAATCACACACACACGAACACACAGACTATTACACACACACACACACATGCACACAATCACACACACACACAGTATCATACACACACACAGTCACACACACAAACACTAAGTCACACATTTTTCTTTTCCTTGACAGCTAACTAAAATGAAAAAGATATATATATATATATATATATATATATATATATATATATATATATATATATATTAGCATTACAGTTAATGTTTATTTTCATTTTCACTTTTAGTTTCAGTTTATAACGAACTGTAATTGCTCTGCTGTAAACCAGTGTGTTTATCATTATGATAATGAATCAACATAGTATGATTTTGCACCATTTTGCAACATCAAGCGGCATAAAATGCTATTTGTGGTTAGCTAAAATAACTAGAATGGCGCGCAGCACCAGCCCATTCAAGTTACTAAGCGCCTGCACCTGCTGGGAAAAGCAATATAATTTCATTAAATAAACGCAGTTCGAAACAGAACGTATTACAAACACAGACGCTCTCCGGTCTCCGCTGTGAATCCGTGCAACAGCCTTCATGCGTCGCTGCTTCTTCCCATAATGTCCAAATAGTCCACAAAGCACAGAAGAGCCTCACCAAATGAGAAATCAATAATGTCAATAGGAACGCATTAAGATGGGCAGCCGCTCTCGAGAGTGGCCAACCCTAACAGCGCTAGTTCCCCCATTTCTTTTTCCCAAAATGTTTTTAAAATATATCTGCACACGTTGAGTGCTATTTTTGAGAAGCGAGTCATGATGATTGGTGTAAGTCAGGGATCTCATCAAACATCTCGGCGTCTCTCACCAGCTGCAGGCCAGCGGACGCGGGCTGCTTTGTTGCGTTCTGCCTCATTTGTTCCAGACCAATAGCAAAAGATTCCCCATAACTGTGATCCACTCCAGCACAACGCATACAAACACCAACACACTGTTGTTTTGCTGCCGGAAAGATCAATAGGCCGTTTTTTTAGATGCTAAGCGGCTGACCCAAGGATTATTTCACCCCCAAAAAATAGAAGGTTGTGTCACCATTTACTTATCATTTTAAGGTTCACGTTTTTGAGTTCTACCAAAAAGTAGTCGATGTGATTTGTGCGCAGCATTCTTCTGAAGTCGTGTTGATGTCTCTTTGTGAGAAACGAGGCCCGAACTTAAGTTGTTTTCCGGCTGAAAAGTCTCCTGCAGCTCTTAAATGTCATTCATGCCTCATATCCCTCTACAGTGTAACTTCAGAAGACTTCGGAATATAACACGAATTCGCCTACTTTTATGATGCTTTTATGGTGCTGTGATGTTATTTTTGGACTCGACACCCTCTGGATGGATAACATCCATAAAATAGGAATATAATTAGATCGTAGCTGAGAGTCATCTTCAGTGGTAAGTGGACTTGTTTATGTACATTAATATACACGCCATGTAGCTTAAAAATAAAGCATTTGATCATTTAAATGTACAAATATTATCACTATTCAAAATGAATGTGAATCGCAAAATGTTATTTTGAAATCAACATCGTTACCCCAGGCTTCAGTGTCACGATGATGCTGCTTCGAATAGTTTTATTTTATCAAAGTACACAAAAAGTTGAGCTATTATTCAATTTCAAATAATTTTTTACTACGTGAATGTGTTTTAAAATGTATTTTTATTCTAGAGATCAAATCTGAATTTTCAGCATTACTCCAGTCTTCAGTGTCAAGCGCTGATCCTTGCAAATCATTTTTGATATGAGTTTTTCTGCTCACCAAAGTTACATTAAGGCTATTAAAAAAATCTGAAATATTATTTACAAATCAAAATAACTCTTTACTATGTAAATATATTTCACATTTAATTTATGCTTTTGATCAAATCTATATTTTTAGCATCATTATTGCAGTCTTCTGTGTCGCTACCATCCTTCAGAAATCATTTTTGAAATTAATTTCTCTTCTCACCAAAGCTTCATTAAATACCTAGTAATTATGAAATATTGTACAAAATCGAACTACCTCTAACTGGTTATGTAAATATATTTCACATTTTAATTCCAACTAATCTTTTGATCAAATCTATATTTTTATCATTATTACTCGCGTGTGGTTCTTCTTCAGAAATCGTTTAATTTACGCTGATTTACGTCATCATAAAGATGGTTCGAAAAGAGTCGCGTGAATACTGCATTTTTGGTGAAAACTATGCTACGCTGATTCATCTGGATTACTTGTTGAATAAAAGGGCAAAAGAAAAACATT
>NW_025048151.1:0-12500 GCF_018831695.1 Puntigrus tetrazona
ATGTTTCTTCTTAGTTGTTCCTATACGTTATGTTTATAAAGGTTGTATGTAACAAGTTAGTGAAATTACGGTATTTACGGTATACTGTAAATTTAAGTTAAAACAGTAAAACCTAAAGTTACCATATTTTACGGTAAAATTCAGCAATACCAGTTTTTCGTCATAAATTTGACATATTTAATTGCATACTGTGTACATACTGCGAGCCCACTTAAAGCGGACTGACATATTCTTAAGTCATTCTTTGACAAAGCCGCGATGATTATTTTTAAATAATGTGCAGTTACTACAAAATGTCCTGGAAAAAGTTTTATATTTCGTCATCAGTGTGTACAGACTAAATTGTACTGTGTTTACACACACGTATATTACTCCTGTGATGGACAGTGGTGACAGGCCTCCAGCTCAGAAAATTGAGCTCACAGAAAGTTTCCCGCTGGTAATCATTCCTCATGATCTGAAGGCAGAATCACTTCCGCTTCATGCGTCTCAGTTTGAAGTGGTGCTTTGCATTATGGGGCACACACTAATAATAATGAGAGGTTTATTCTGGTCAGTACGGCAAAAATAGTACGTCCACCAGCTAGAAAAAACGTATAGAATTTGCATATTTTTACTGCAGCAGTGTGAGAATAAAGTACAATGACATTCTGAACATCACTTCTCTTTTTTTATTCCATTGTCCTTTTTTTATTGTTTATTTTATTATTTTCCAATCATTATTTCTTGTTGTTGTTTGATCTTTTAAAAATATTTTCGTTTGCTCGTTTATGCTTTATTTTATTCTCTTTCATTACTTTTCCTCCCCATTTCTTCCTCGTTTTGTTTGTTTTTGTCTCATTTGTTCTTTTCTCTTTCTTTCTTTTTTGTATCGTCCTTTCTTTTATTCTTCACTGCATCATTTTCCATTGCTTTCATTTGTTTTTGTTTTCAGCTCTCTTTCTTCCTCTCTCTCTCTCTCTCTCTCTCTCTCTCTCTCTCTCTCTCTCTGTCTCTCTCTCTCTCTCTCTCTCTCTCTCTCTCTCTCTCTCTCTCTCTCTCTCTCTCTCTCTCTCTCTCTCTCTGTCTCTCTCTCTCTCTCTCTCTCTCTCTGTCTCTCTCTCTCTCTCTCTCTCTGTCTCTCTCTCTCTCTCTCTCTCTCTCTCTGTCTCTCTCTCTCTCTCTCTCTGTCTCTGTCTCTCTCTCTCTCTCTCTCTCTCTCTCTCTCTCTCTCTCTCTCTCTCTCTCTGTCTCTGTCTCTCTCTCTCTCTCTCTGTCTCTCTCTCTCTCTCTGTCTCTCTCTATGTCTCTCTCTCTCTCTCTATGTCTCTCTCTCTCTCTCTCTCTCTCTCTCTGTCTCTCTCTCTCTCTCTCTCTCTCTCTATGTCTCTCTCTCTCTCTCTCTCTCTCTATCTCTCTCTCTCTCTCTCTCTCTCTCTCTCTCTGTCTCTCTCTCTCTCTCTCTCTATGTCTCTCTCTCTCTCTCTCTCTCACTGTCTCTCTCTCTCTCACTCCTCACTAACTCTCTCTCTCTCTCTCTCTCAGTGTTGATAAGGTACGTCTGATGGCCTGAGGGCCCCGTCGGGTCCCTGTAGTGGCTGATAAAGGCTCCGTTGGGCTCCCGGCATCCACAGATTTCACACACAGAACTTTCCTCATTCAGCACAGATTACAGCACTATTCCCAGGTCCAGGTCCGGGCCGGGAAAGAGAGAGATTACTGCCATGTGGGAATCCAAGCGAGATTACAGTTCATTTCCAGACAGGTGAAAATGGGTTTATGTTCAGAAAGAGACAGAAAACAATCGACTTCTTCAGCTCCTCTTGTGTCAAGCGGCTTCATTAGAGGCGTAAGCCTTTTGTGAAATGCTAATTCGCAGCGTCTCTCCGTAATTTGTTTCCTGGAATCGAGATCCTTTCCGAATATCCGGGCAGCCTGTAAATATTTGAGCAAACGGATGTGTTTGAATTGCTTAAAGTTCACAAATCCGGCCTGCTCGAGAAGATCTGAATGAAAATGCACTCCGTTTAATTCGGTTATGTTTGCAAGGAGCGTTTGCTCAAGAGGAAAAGCGCGTGCAGCTCCCATTATAAATTCAAGCGCGAAGTCGAGGACAAACATTTCATCTCGCGTTCGTCTCGGTTTAAAGTGGGTGTCAGGATCGACTCGTGTCACGTCATGACATCTCGTGATTTTATTTTCTTTTGTAGCTGACATTGTTAGTCCCTGCAGAAAGACGCGCACTGTTTACTCTGCAGCTCAAACAGAATAACTAGATTTTCAGCAGTAAATGTGAGTGGTGTTTGCCTGCGGGTTGATGGGCGTTGCTAAGGTGTTGCTAAGGATTTAAATATGTATATGAGAAAAGAGCATCAAAGCTAATGCAGAACTTTATGTACTACGTGTGTTATCAATATTAACAAGAAACAGATAAGTTTTTCAGTTTTTTGCAACTGAGGTAGCATGACGTACTTAAGCACACAAACACACAGACACACACACACACATATATATATATATATATATATATATATGTATATATATATATATATATATATATATATATATATATATATATATATATATATATATGTATATATATGTATATGTATATATGTATATATATAATGCTGAAAATTTAATTGAATTTTTTTAAATTAATTAATTAATTTATTTTTATTCAACAAAGACATTTGTAATACTGCAAAAAAAAATCATATTTAAAATAAATGCTGTTATTTTAAGCTTTTATTAATCAAAGAATGCTGGAAAAAATTATAAAATTTTCCAAAAAAAAAAAAAAACAGTTAATGAGCCATTATTAATAATTGAGCACCAAAAATGATCTGATGTTAATTACATCTGATGAGAATTATATATAATAATCAGCATGTTAGAATTATTTCTGAAGGATCATGCAACACTGAAGACTGGAGTAATGATGCTGAAAATTCAACTTTGACACAGCGATCAATTACACTTTAATATGTATTTTAACATATTATTTTAAATTGCAATAATATTAATGACATTACTACATTTTTAGCAAATAAATGGAGCCTTGGACAGGTTTAAAAAACATAAAACTACATAGAACTAAAAATAAGTCTTGAGTTCTAGAATAAGCAGAGTGCATTAAATTACTCTAAGATCAAGTGAGCTGTTTTCATTTAGCAAACCCAACCAGAGCTCAGCGGAGAAGAAGAATCTGAGCCTGAGAACGATCTATCTGACACCATCAAGACTGACTGAGAGGTGAAGCTTTAGCGCTTAGAAACAGATCAGAAAGAAAGAGAGAAATGCCACGGTCAACCGACTTCAACTTTGAGTTCTTATTGCGGTGAGAGAGGCTTGGCGCAAACCCCGAAGACGTTTTGGGATTCTGTTTTATACTTTTATATTGTCTCTCCTCTAAAAGGAATAAATAATACACCCAGGCGCATGAAAAAAGAATGAGAAAACTCTTGTGAAACTCAAGTGCAATCTTCCATCCGCTGCTTCTTGGAGCGTCCGGCACACCGAGACGACACACACTCGGATGTCATCGGCTCTCGTGCGCTTTGCGAGACAGCTAAAATGGATGCGAAAATGGCCGGTTGCAGAAACGCGCTCCCTCCTTGTCATCCATGCAGATCGCGCGGTTTGTTCTTGTCAAAACTCTCGACCGAACCTGGAATTAAGAGGCTATCTTCAGAGCGTCACTCTCGCCGCCGCTCGGGCTCTTGGAGATTCACACAGCAAACCTTAAAAGCCGAAATAGGCGTTTAGATGAGGAAGAAAAAGGCTTTTAGTCTGTACACTGTAAAAACCATTTTTGATACATGCATTTATGAGAAAATACACTTTATGCAGTTGTTTGCGATTTTATGTAGACGCTACCACAGTTTCTTTATGATTTGTGAAATTTACTAGCCATTTGTGATTGAAAATTGTTTCTGAGTGGTTTTGAGTTGATTAAACTCAAATATTTAGTTTTTAGGTTTTTAGAATATTTCACTGGAACGGTGGACACACGCAAAACATGGATGTGATATCAATCCACCTGTGACTGAAAAACATAGAAATGGATGGAAAGTGCTTTTGATCTTACCAAAAGCAAATTTTTTGCCATATCAGCTAGAGTAAAAGGCGTCTTGGATAATATGCATTTCATTAAACATAAAAATGTCATTTTTTGCGTTTTGTGCAAAATATTTCCATTTCAAATAAATGCTGTTCTTTTGAGCTGAATGGCGTGTGTTTGTGTCATCGGTGCAATGGATGATGGGAATTGAAGTCCGGAGCGAAATACAACAGCGGCGTGATGCAAGAGTCCATAGAACTGAGACCTGGTGGTAATACATAGACCAGATTCGTGACAAAAAGTGTTTTCGTGCATTTTTAATGATAATAAAAGTAAACTTCCATAACTTTTATTTTAAAACCCTTCTGAGATAAGTTATTTTATTTCTTCTTTAAAGAAAGACCAAACTTAAATCTGTCCTCCGAGTCATTCAAACTTTATAAATGCTTGTATTTCCAAAATTTTACAAAATAGCTTTCAATACATTCCTAAATTCACATGTATAGTCTTTCTATACAAGCTGAAAGGCAGCATATGTTTATGCAATTCATCCAATCAGATGTTCTCTAGAAGGAGAACTCATCTGTTTCAACTTCCTGGTGTACGCACAGGTAATAACACAGTATTCGTAAAACTATTTCTGGAGTTTGCGCTTATTTATCTTCCCCGAGGTCTGTTTAATCTTAATTAAGGTTTCTTGCACCAAAATTGTGTGTGTTTTTTTTAACGAACCCTCACTGATTGACTCTGAGAATTAAACAAGCTGTTTTTTGTTATCGTACCTTTAGGACTACTATGTAAATGCTCTCTGCTATGATTGCTTGACCTCTTTTTTATTTTAAAAAGCCCAACAGTGTTTGGTTATCTGTTTCAGGTTTAATAGAGCTGGTGCTGCTTCATCCGTTCGATGACGCTTCTGGCAAAGTTTATGTTCAAAGCATCAAGCCAGTTTGACGCTGATGATGCCAAATGCCATTGCTTTAGGTAAGTTTTAGCTTTTTCTCTGGTACGCCAGCACTTTTAAGCACAGTTAAGCAGATGCAAGAATGAAATAATATTAAAATAATGTTTGGTATTACATTTTTTTATATTTTACTTTTTTGTATTTCACAATTTGTTCATATTTTATAGGTAATTTAAACTATGTTGTTATGGGCATTTTTTGAAGATCAAAAAAAAAAAAATATATATATATATATATATATATATATATATATATATATATATATATATATATATATATATATATATATATATATATATATATATATTCAGTCATTCTTATTATTTTTATGATACTTCTTTTATTATTAATTATTTACTTAATTAATTTAGTCATTTTTAGTGAATTTGTTGTGTGCTTTTCAACAAATTTATTTAATAGCTCTAGTAATTGATAACCCTGAAATCCATCTATCTACGCAGCATTCAATTGATTTGCATAAAAGAAACCTCCAGCAGCATCATTTATTGGCCTTTTTCCACCTTTTCTCATTCACTTCCTCCTATTATTGTGGTCAGAAAATGCAGGATGAGTCAGAGAACAGGACAATTATCTCTGTCACTCAGATGCAATTAGTATTGATAAGAAATATCCATCTAAGGTTGAGCAGCCATTACCAGTGTGTGTGTGTGTGTGTGTGTGTGTGTGTGTGTGTGTGTGTGTGTGTGTGTCTTTTACTGTCCCAACCCAGCCTGTCAAGTCCATCAGGCGCATGTTCTGCTGTGATTGGGCCAAATGGAGATGAAAGTGGTGGCAATCACAGCCCATGACATTAAAACCTTTTATAGATTTCTGTCGGTGGAGAGCTTTATGACGGCAGCCTCTCAATGGGGCCTGATTGTTTCTGTCAGAGATGCACGGGTGCTTTTGGCCACATACAGTATTTCATTATTCTGTGTGTAAGTGCTCAGGGTGAGACTATAAAAGATCTGCTACCGCGCTGATAATAATTAGTTATCATGGGCTAGAAAGCACATGGCGGTTCTAATGGGTCACCGGCACGTGTGTGGGCCGCCTATCTGTTTGTGTCCCGAGAATAAACATATATTACATATGCATTAACTGTACATTCAATAGGTCAGTATCATGCAAAATTGCACTTTCCTTGCTGCTTTGAAATAACTGTACGGTTTACAGTAAAGATCGCATTCTCTGCCTGCATCTGGTCCAAAAACTAGCTCTGTGCTGAGAGCCCCAACTAATTCAACTTCAGCCTCAAAGGTGTTTTAGGAAACTGTTAAAATTAAATTAAAATGTAGAAATCGGCTACATTTGCTTTTATATTAACTTCAACTAAATCTAAGAAAAAAATGAATATAAATAGTAAAAATGTATTTATTAAAAATTAACTATTATACTAGTAAAACGTAAAATAATAATTAAACCTAAATAATAAGATAAAAGCAATGAGAATATACATTTCCCAAAAAATTTAAATGGTACACAGACACACATACACACACATATACACATACACACACACACACACACATACATACATACACAAACACAGACACACAGACACACACACACACACACATACATACACACAAACACACACACACACACACACACACACACATACATACACAAACACAACACACACACACACACACACACACACACACACACACACACACACAAACACAGACACACACACACACACACACACATGCTGGGATGGAACAGTAAAAGACACACACACACACACACACACACACACACACACACACACACACTGCTAATGGCTGCTCAACCTTAGATGGATATTTCTTATCAATACTAATTGTACTTACAATACTAACTGACTCCTCACACACACACACACACACAAACACACGTATATTATTACAATTAATGGCAAAATGAATACAAACGTATATATTCCTACTGACACGCTACAGCAAAAGACTCATTAAAAACAGCTTGGAAATTTCATTTTCAGATCCATGCTTAAAAACATGTAATAAATGGATCATAATTCACTATTCATAAACATCATTTAGTACCATGAATACCATAAAACACACCAAATATTGAATGAAAAATTATGAAAAGGAAATAAAACACATTTTGATCACCACACGACAAACACGCTTTCAATGCATTCAATAATAACTCACGCAAAACCATTTTTAGCTGAAAATAGTAGTGGTCTAATCCTTTTGTCCATCCATATATGTAATAATAAAAAAGCACGGGTTGAGTTAAGATGTCATACCTACAGTTTCAGGAAAAAATCTTAAAATAATATTTCACCTAAAGTTTTTTTTCAGTGGAACAGAGCAGTCACTTTTTATGTATTTTGAGCAGATCTAAGATTTCAGACAGAAATGTCAACCTACTGTAAATATTTTCTTTTTCTCACTCAAAACACATCATGTAACTTCAGAAGGCTTCAGAAGTCACACGGACCGCTTTTATGTCGCTTTTTGTCCTTTACGTAACTAAATAGACCTGCTCTCCCTTTGAACTGATATTATGTGAAAAACAGCTTTGCGGGCGGCCTCTTTTACATTCAGACGCCGGAGGCGACGCCAGAGTAAATAATAACAGAGTTTTAACTTTTTAACTTTGTTAATGTGTGTGTGTGTGTGTGTGTGTGTTTTAAGGAAAATGTGTATTGCACGTCTCAGTCTGATTTATGATCAAAGAGATGAATCGGCTGTCTGTGGACTTTAGAGGCGAGAAATTATTCAGTTCTACAAATGAGCCATGAGAGACACGCATGGATTTAAATATCAATTCAAATATATGGCGATATATCCCTCTTCACACTTATCAGCCGCCGAGTTACTTCACGGCTGTTTTGCACATGCGTGAAACCAATTATTCTTTGCTTAGATGATAACTCGAATTACATCATTAAAAGAGCGCTGATTAGACAAAGCGGCAACCTTGAGCTTGTTTAATTGCTTTTTGTTCTCCGCGAAGGTCCGAGCGCAAGCCGAAAGCATTCGGAGATCTTTGAAGTGCATTCCTCGCGCGGCTGTCCCACCTGTGCCCGAGGCGTTTTTAGATCGAGGTCTGTTTTTTTTTTTTGACTCTCAGAAAATGACGGCGACGTGTACATTATCGGTTTGTCGATAGTTTAAGAGCCGGCCTGCCGAAGATCCCGGCACATCTGAAGAATTCTTAATGGGCCTTGAATTCGGCATCCGTCCTTATCGCATGTTTCTGCTATTTCGTTATCATTTAAATTATGCATGTCTGCAGCCGCCGCGGACAACTCTAAAATGGGTTTTCCTTAAGTCCTCTGCGTTTTTAATGAAACTTTTAGCGCTGGCGTCGTGGTCTTAGGGACTAGTTAGAGTTTCGTGCTTCGCAAAACAGCTTAACTAGTCTAACTGCCGGCTTTAGAAAGACATCACGCGCTTATCAGCTGAAGGACGTCTGCATTTGTGCGTAAAGATGTCAATAGTAGCCCTTTGCTGTCCCTCACAATTTTTTATTTTTTATTTATCATAACCATCTAACTGATGTTCTGTCAGCTTTAAATATCAAGGAAGTGTAAAATAAATTGGAAGCAGATTTTAAGATTATAAGGATGAAACGTGTTTTATAAGTCTTAGTTGTATGTGTTAATTTAGGCAAATTGATAATAAATTCTATTTGCTGAAACATACTTATATATTTACAAATTATAATAATATGTCACATTTTTATGTAGTTTTAAAATTGTTCTTTTACCTGCTGTATATCTCCAGACACACACACACACACACACACACACACACACACACACACACACACATATATATATATATATATATATATATATATATATATATATTATTTATGTTTTTAATTGAATTTCCATTTTATTAAATAACTAAACTGTATTGGACTGTATTTTATATATATATATATATATATATATATATATATATATATATATATATATATATATATATATATAATTTATTTATTTATTTTTTGAAGTAGTCCACATGATTTCACATTTAAAATCTTACATACATTTAAAGTTTCCCATCTGATATGGTCAGGCTGCGTTTTCTTCTCCTAAAAGCCCATGATGTCAAAAAGCACCTGCTCTTTTTCACAGAAAGAAAAGACGTCTTCAGCACACCTCTGTTAGAGTGATGCCCATGCAGATCAGGCACACAATGAAAAGAAAACGTAATGACAGAAACGAGGTACAATTAGCAGCAGAAAATGACTCAAAGTCATTAGGGCCTACTATTAAGTGCTATTTCTGGGTCTGTAGTTCTCAAAAATATTCCCTAAATCGTTTTTTTTCTGAAAGTAATCATAAATTCCTGGTGTTCTTTAGAGAGAGAGAGAGCACTTGTTATTAAGGCCATTCTTTTGGCACACTGTGATGGTTGTTAGTAGTTTTAAGGCCGTGGAGCAGTGGATTCATGCGGCAAATTTACACACAATTTTATATTTACGCATATCATACTGGTTGAGAATATTACGTTTTTATTATTGTAAAAATGTTATCTATTTTACGTGCCTTCTGCTCACCAACATTTATTTGATTAAAAAAATTGCATCAGAACCAGAAATATTTAGAAATATTATTACAGTAAAATGTTTTCAATGTTAATCTTTTTTTTTTATTTAATTTATTAAACTGGTAGACGCATTCCATTGACTAGTGACTGCTGAAATTTCAGCTTTGCATCACAGGAATAAGTTACATTTTAACATATATTCATATATAAAAAGGGTTTTTTAAAATTGTAAAAATATTTGTAAAAAATACAAATTTTACTGTAGTTACTGTAAACAAACGGAGCCTCGGTGAGCAGAAGACACAAAAAAACATTAAATAGCTTGTATATATTAATACAAAGTCTATTTGTAATTACAATTATTTTATTTGTATTATTACTTATTAATAACATGTATTTACAACATACACTCATGTTTTATAATTATAAATATTTGTGATTGCATTTCTATTTTCTAAATAAACAGTTTTTCGTATGTATTTGAACAGAAACCGTGCACAAGTTGCTTTCTGATGATTCCTTACGCACGTAACCGAGACATATCATAGCGCTTGCATTGCTCTTTTGTTGGTTTTGATTGCCCTTATCTGTAAGCCTCTTTTGATAAAAACGACTACACGTAAACGTATGTCATTTTCCACCCCTATTGCTAACAGGACCCTCTTGTCTCCTCTCCTCGGGAAGCGCGCGCGTTGCTCTTTTACCGTTTCACCGCTTCGCCGTCCGTCCTGCGACCGTTTCCTTCGTTCGTTTTCTCCTCGTCTGTAATCTCTCCTCCTCACGGCTCTCTGGAGAGAGGTAAACAAGCAGGTTGAACTTTAGCATGCAAAGCGTGGCCTCTCCCTGATGTATATTCACCACGCCAGTTTAACCAATCAGTTCCGGCGGGCCCGATAAGAAGAGCTGCATCAGTGTGTCGAATACGGTACATCCTCAAATGAATTTGTTATTCACTGATAACCCCCCTTAGGCTTGTTTCTCCCTCACATCTACAGTGCAATATGAAAATATAAATTAGTTCTGCACCACTGACATCGTGCCTGCGCTTTGGTCGAGTCGAACGTCGCTACCTGCCTCCGAAGACTCGATATAAAAGACTTTTGTCCTCTGATTGCTCTGTTATCCAATCGGGAACAAGAGCAAGGTTGCAGTAACTAATGCTTTCCGTAAACATGGCGGGCCCGAGCGTCGTCAGGCTCTATAAATTAGCCGTTCTAGGTTGATTAAGGGTGTATATGGAGCGTAACTTTCAGGCCGGACCATCTGCTGGGGGTTAGTGGTGTTTTTAAAGCTTTACGTGTGCAAAAAGCGCCGTGTTTATCTAGGATAAAAAACTTTATCGCTCAGTAGCTGAACTACTACATTTCTAAAGTACGTTTGATTTACGCGGCGACCTTGTGGAGTTTCTCCCGCAGCTGTTTTGAAGACGAAAATAGACATGAAATATTCGTTGTTTTGTAGCGTTGTATTGCAAAGGCATCTCAAATAATTTAGTTTTCAGAGACTTCGATCGGCAACCGCAGCTCTCCTTGTGTTCTCATTGGTTGTAAATCTCGTTTGTGAGTTTTCTGATCCGAAAGATGAAGAGTGCATGCAAGCTTTTTTGTATTACTGTTGCAGTTTCTAGGACAAGGAGGACAAAACGTGTGTGACATATTCCATATGTTTGTAGCAAACTATTGCTTCCCACTATTTGAGATAGCGTGAGAATGAAGGGAATGCTTTCTAGTGTTCAGTATTTAAATGAGGGCTATGTACAGTAGTAATCGCACCCAATAGGCTACTCATTGGAAATAAGAAGTGCCTTCAACTGCAAAAACATATCTATACACACAATTCATTTCAGCTTCCAGCTTAAATGACCAGTAGAGGCAGTAAAATGACAACTTTCGTTTGTTTATTACACAAATTATTGATTAATAAACTTATTTTCTACAGTTCCTTGCACAATGCACAAACCTCAGGAAAACTGACTAACCAGCTCTGTATGTATGGCTTTTCTGATGGGGTAAACTTGCTCAGGAGCGGACCCGGTACAGCGTGACGTTTTATCCTAAAAAACTAAAAAATAACCTATGCAAACTGAAATAGCACGTTGGATTTTATCTTGCATATGCTTTTGTTAACGCTTTTGGTTTGGTTTCATTTAGTTTACTTGACAGTGTTTCAATGAAACACTGTTTCAAACATTTTTAGGAAAATTAGAAGATCTAATATGAAGGGGATGACGATTCCTGAGAAAGCCTTGTGGCTTTTAGCTTTAAAAAACATGACAGAGAGGAGTAACCGATGACCAAAGACATGTTAGGAGGAATACACTTTGGGAGAAAGTCCATGCAAAGCTTAAAAAACAAAGAGAAGAATTTGAAAACAAACGCAGAACTTGCACATCCAGTAGCCATTGTAGAAATTACAGGTACAATGTGCTCACATTTTCTAGTGCCAATCAATAATCAGGCACCAATTACAAGCAATCTACAGTTGATTTCAGCAAACCCAGGTAGAACCAATTACAGTAGTCTAGCCTTTGATAGAAATACACGAACGGCGCTTTCTAGGCTCTTCTCAGAAAGCATTATCTTGAGTCTCGCAACAGATCTTAATTGCAAACCTTTTTAACAACTGCTGATTTGCTTATTGAAAAAAAACATGGTGGGATTGGTTGACAGAGGTCAAAACTGGTGAGCCAAAGATGATTATTTCAGATTTATTGTAATTTAGCTTATAAAAAAAGTCTGCAGAGACACAAACAAATTAGACACAGAACAGTATGAGATAGAGATAAGTGACACTGGCTTAAAAGAAAAGAAAAGATAAGTTGTGTCTCTGAATAATAAGACCTAAAAGAAAAACTTTAATTAAAAGTACCCAATATGGCTAAATCACACCACACAGACAAACGCCAATAAACGCCAACAATTCTGACCATCGGATCGTTGTGGAAATTCTTATTTTTTCAAAGTAATAAACTAAG
>NW_025048151.1:17500-75000 GCF_018831695.1 Puntigrus tetrazona
CGCGCAGTGTCCTTCAACACCAGAGGACACTCATCCACTGAAGTCCTTTTAATAGGGCAAATCTTAGAAAGTCTTTTCAGGAATGGCTTTTATGGGTTTTTAAATTTCATGTCTATGAAAAAGCATTGCATAGACACACACACAAACATATTTATTTTTGTTATTTAATTCATTTCTTAATATCATTTTATGAGCTGGATTTTTACGAAAATCAATCAATCAATCAATCAATCAATCAATCAATCAATCAATCAATCAATCAATCAATCAATCAATCAATCCATACTTGATAACCGTTATATTACAGTATTTTTATTGGGATGTTACTTTCATAAAAATTAAACATTTGTATAATGTGCTAATTTATGCTGCCTATAATTAAAAATAATGTATCCAGACATTTCACTACTGTACTAGAAGTATGTTTAGAATGTTTAAACTTGTATTGGATTGGTATGAATTTTGAAAAAATATAAAAATACATTTATATAACACTAAGTATGGTTAAAAATTTACTGACAGGTAGCTATACTAAAAAAAAAAAAAAATATATATATATATATATATATATATATATATATATATATATATATATATATATATATATATATATTTTTTTTTTTTTTCTTTTATGTACTTCTTATGCACAATGCACATTTCTTAATATTTAGCCTAAAATGTGCAAAATATTTAAAGTCCACACTTGCAATAATTAGACTTTAGCACAATCACATATAATTAGCATATCTTTAACTGTACAATTAAAGTGTATTGTTGGGTCAATTAAGCAGACTTTAAGTATGCCAGTTTATTATACTAAAAGTAAAACGTGCAGGGCATTTTATTTGCACATAAAAATATTTTTACTATACTTAGCATGAAATAAAATTAGGTTTCTCATTTTTACCTTTTTTTTTTTTTTTTTTTTTTGGCGTGAAAATAATACGACCCATTCAACGCAGCAGCCCCCGAGTTGAAGGAATCATCGATACAGTGGTTCATGAAGAGGTGTGAGAGGGCTGTATATTTAAAGGCATTAATTGAGCATCTTTCTCCAAGCGGTCTGATGGATGCTGTAGCCCGTGGCCACATCCAACACCATCCTGAATAATTCATCTGCTGCCTTTCCACATTATTTGCTGAAGGTCCCAGTGCTACACGGGTTCTCCACCTTCTACCTTGTTCTCTTTGAGCTGAGCTAATTATTCAGCGTTTCTGAGTGTTATAGGGAGGAGAAAAACAGGCTTTTTGAATGAGCCACATTGAAAGCTTAATTAAAAAAAAGCAAGAAGTGTGTGCCGTGTCTGCATGCTCTTATTGTGAGGTTAATGTCACACAGAGAGAGCTGAACTCAAGCACCCTTACTGTCATTATATCATGGCAGACAGTATGCTTTGCAATCATTATTACATGTTTAATAACTAATATGTGCACTGGATGTTAGGTCTCACATCCACCAGATAACCGAATCATGTCATTTTAAAATAAGCTCATTCTGATTAATCAAATTATCAATACTTACTGCTAAGTCAATCAATTAATCTATCCCCACCCCTATTTTATGTTTTGTTTTCTTGCAAAAAAATCAAATAGTAAAAATACAAATAAATAACTTCAAAACAAAAAAACAACATACTCAAGTCATTTAATGAATGCTGATTAATCTAATTATTTGCTAATAAACTAATCAGTAATGATTTAGTTTCACACACAGTATAAATATATATTAAATCAAATATAAATATATAAATATGTGTTTGAAATATAAAAAAATGTGTAATGCATTTATATAATGCATAGATGCATTGCTGTCAAATGATTAAATCGCAATTACTGCATCCAAAATACAAATTTTTCATGCGCATAGTATATGTGAGTATGTGTGTTAAAATATGTTAATATTAATGTTTAATATAAAATAAATATATTTACAAAAATATATGTATATATAAATAAATTATTTTCAAAATATAAGCTGTATGTGTTAATATTAATAAATACATAAGAAATATACACAATATATATAATAAATAAATATTTATATAAAGAAATATAAATATTTCATATAATTATATATATATATATATATATATATATATATATATATATATATATATATATATATATATATATATATATATATATCTCCAAATGATCTAGAATCAGGTGTTCCAATCACTTTCATGGCCACAGGTGTATAAGATCAAGCACCTGGGTATGCAGACTGTTTTTACAAATGTTTGTCGTTCTCAGGAGCTCAGTGAATCCCTGTGATAGGATGCCACCTGTGCGACAAAATATTCCACACTCAACGGTCAGTTGCATTATAAGAACGTGGAAGCATTTGGGAACGACAGAGCGGCATCAGGGGATGTTGAGGCTACAGACAATCACTACAGACCTCCAAACGTCACGCGGCCTTCAGATTAGCTCAAGAACAGTCTGCAGAGAGCTTCACAGAGTGAGTTTCCACGACCGAGCAGCTGCATCCAAGCCAGACGTCACCAAGAGCAATGCAAAGCATCGGACGCGTTCTCTGGAGCTTCTCCATCTGGCGATCTGACGGACGAGTCCGGGTTTGGCGCTTGTCTGACCGCATTGTGGAAAGTGTAAAGTTTGGTGGAGGGGGATTATGCGGGTCGTTTTTCAGGAGCTGGGTTTGACCCTTAGTTCCAGTGAAATTAACTCATTTTGGGCAATTCCATGCTCCCAACAGTGTCCTGACCTCAACCCGACAGAACACCTTTGGGATGAATTAGAGCGGAGACTGAGAGACTGTGTGTGACCTCACAATGGCCATAAACACACTCCTGATCCTCACAGCCATCACAGAAGAGTGGACCAAGCGTCATAATGTACCCTATGGATTAGGAATGGGATGTCACTTAAATTCATATGCAAGTCAGGCAGGTAAGCGAATACCTATAGTGTGTGTATAAATAAAAAAAAAAAAAAAAATTAATTAATAAAAATATATATATATAATAATAAAAAAAAAAAAAAAAAAAAATAAATATATATATATATATATATATATATATATATATATATATATATATATATATATATATATATAAATGACTGAGAGCCAAATTGCATGAAATATTTATATACTTGAATTATGTTTATGTTTTCCATTCAACACAGCATCGCTGTAAATATGTTTTCCGTTCTATTTTAAACCGAGCGTCAAAACTGAAAATATATATAGCTCAACATATGTTTGTTGTCTGGTTTCCGCAGACAGATACAGATTCTGAGGCCCTGCGGGTTAAACGTTTCACTGCCACCTGAACATGAAGTCTAGTCAGTGTAGAGATTATTTTTGATCTCCGTGTGCGCGATACGCTGAGCGATTGTGTGATCTCTATTGTTATTAATTCAGCAGCTGCATGTAACTTCCCCTGCGCTGACAGTCTGTAAGTTATGGCTGTAATACATCGGGACAGAAATGATTGAACGCTTCACTTGCGTATGATATTACGTACGGCGGAGGGATGACTTCAGACGCCTCAGGCTCCCGGGTGAGCGACGTGATCGTGAGTCGTGAACTGTTCAAATATAAACCGATTGTTTCACGAGATCACAAATCACTTTGATCTGTTTAATCCGCGCGCATTTTAATCTTTTCGTCACGACCGCAGCAGTGATATTTTAGCATCGAGATAGCGGTACGGCTTTTATTAACGCATCATATTTACATTTATTATTACATAATAAATTAAAACAAATCAGATAGATAAAGAATAGAGCACGCTAGCGTTGGAGGCGTTTTATTTTTCGTTAATTTCATAATTAATAAAAAGGAATAGCTAGAACAGAAGAAAATAGAGAAGCTAGTCTTATTTATTTTCATTTATTTTAAGAAAACATGCCATTTGTAAATGATAAAAGTTTCAATAGAATTAGAATAGAGATTGCTGTTAATAAGGAGTGTTGGCGACACTTTAAGGCTTTATATAAAACACATTATGAAAGTAGTTTTAATGCATTAATCATGCATTTTAATGCACTTTACAATGCGTCTCATAATTAACTGCAACTCCAGCAATAATGCATTGTAACACATCAAAACACATGACAAGCAAACCTTCAAATATTATATTAATTTTTAACTTTGGGAGCAATTATTTATGAGAAGAGAAATGCAATGCAATGCACATTGTAAATACCTTTATGATTATGCATTATGTACAGTATAAACGCTTTAAGCGTATCGGCATATTCTAATGATTTCTTAGGGATCATGTGACACCCAAATATAGAGCAATGATTCTGAAAATAAATTACACTTTACAGTATATTCACAAAGAAACCAGCTGTTTGAAACTGTAATAATATTTCCCATTTTTTAATTCAATAAATAGAGGCCCAGTGCATAAGAAACACTCAAACCCCAAACTTTTGAAACTCTTGCTTTATTATCAGCAGTCCGTTCTTGACATTTGAATATTTTATGGATCTTGGAGAAGTTTGATTTAGGCAGTTAGCCGTATATAGCCGGAATATTAAATTTAATGCCGTGACGGGCCGCTTGTCGAACACGGGCAGAATAAAGCAGCGCTGGTTTATGAGAGCTGCCAGTATGTGAGAATAACGGCTGTTACTGTGAACTGAATTGCGGCGTTTGGAGACCCACTTCAGCCCACTTCCTCCGCGTGTTTGTGGATGTGTGTTACGAGAAGTGGAAATCAAAGCAGACGAGGAGAGGTGTTCCTGTTTTTGTCTCGGTCTTGCGTGCGCTGCGTAAGGCAGTCTTCTCTCCGGACTAAATGAAGACAAAGATTCATTCAGTCTGTCAACAATCAGAGCATTCACTCTCACTGAGCCCGTGTCCGCTCTGCGCTCTAACTAGTGCACTGCAATTCATCACTCAACATTTCCCCCTATAGAGAGCGCAGCAGTCAGCTCCGGAAGAAAAATTCCCATTCATTTTATCCATAGAGAAATTGATTTTTAACGATAACGTATAAACCTTTCAAAAACAGACCTACCGTGAGCTCCGAGGTCCAAATCTCTTCAGCTTCATTTGTGAAAAATCACGTTTAATACCGAATCTGGATTATCACTGAATCTGAGGGCCCAGAAAGACGACGGAGACATTGCTTATAATAAATGAAAATACGTCAATGCATATATGCTATCTAAACTTTTTTCAAATTCGTGTTTTCATACACTAACAAGCTTTCATTATAATTAACGCTATTTGCAATGCTTTATGGCATTGCATTTTATTTCCTCATAAAATGCATTAATTATCGTACATTTTCTCTTTTATAGGTTCTCATTATAAAAGTTGCTCTCTTAGGTTTCATACTTTTTTTTGATTCAAATGAAAGTTTATTATGTTATTAAATAATGTTGGTTGGTTGGTTGGCTGGTTGGTTTGAGTTATGGCTCTGAATTCAGCTTTGGAGAGTCATGGAAAAATTGTTCAGAAATATGTGGCAAAATACTTTGGGAAAGCCATTAATTTGATTAACTTTTTAAAGTAGATGGATTTTAACAAATTTATTAATGATTTGAGATCATTTTAAATTTGATTTAATTTTACATTTAATTTAATTTAATTTATTTAATTTTATTTTTGTTTAATTTAATTTAATTAAATTTTATTTTATTTTATTTTATTTGTGTAAATGTATGAGCTCCAAGGTTGAAATCTTTTAAACTCACTCCAATTATTTTTATTTATTTTATTTTTTATTTATAAAATTTTATTTAAAATTCTATTTAATTTTATTTGAATATAACTTAATTCTATTTAATTCAATTTGGCAAAATCGTAAATATTTTCTCAGCGATTTGAAGTCAAAATATTTAAATTGATTTCAATTCGGTTCAGTTCAATGTAAACGAACGTGACAAACGCATGTACAATAACCAGCCACGGATTACTCTTTCGTGAACTATTAATAATCCAAACGCTTAGTTTGCTCCGTGTAAACGTGTGTTTGGTTGCTGTACCGCGTTGGGGTGCAGGTGGAGTGGGAGCATGAGAAATACCACTTTACGAATTACATTTAGCGACGGCAACTTACAGGAGACAACGCAGCCTCCGATCATTTATCAAAGATAATGGGTCATAGTTTACTTCCTGACAAGCCACATACATCATGAGGTCTGACCCCTGCTACAGCTGCTAAAACAGATTATGTGATGTCAAACGCTGCTTCAGAGGCCGGCGCACCCCATGTTTTGCTTCGGTCAGTATGGATTTTAGAGGGAACACCATAATGCACATTGAAATTTCACAAGCTGCATATATATATATATATATATATATATACAGGGATTTTGCGATAAAGCAAGTGAACCCAACTTACTCTTACTTGGGTTCACTTACTTTATCTCAAAATCCTTTTACACGCTGCAAAATATATGTGCAGCTTATGAAACAAGGTGGCAATTAGTGCATTCATCAGCCGTTGCTCAAACTTCTACTCCACTCTATTGTCCCTGAGAATCAGAAGTTAGCTAAACGCACTGAACGCATGCATCGTTTGCACACTAGTCCGGTGCGTGCTTCTGCTTTTAATGTGAATGCAGTTCTGCTTTCTCTCATCCCAGGTGTCCGTATCTGATACTCATCCTTCATCTTCATTCTAGATGAAGATTACATGCTTAATTAACGGCTAATTAGCCCGTGGCTTGGCTCTGGTGGCAGCGGGACGTACACAGAGAGATGACCTTTAGCCCCCGCACGAGTCCCGCGGGTCACAACGACTTCAGCACACAAACATCTTCATTGATGACAGACGCTCAAAGCAGCACAAGGGGTCACGGATTAATCAGCATTCATCATCCTGCTACCACGTTTTCCAATTTCAGATATCAATTTGGACAGATTACATCATCCCGCTCTTATGTTGAACTCCGCCGGCAAAATCCTGATTGCTAGCTAAAACTAAAATGCATTTTTGAAATGCAAAATAAAGAACAAATAATTAATTAATAAATAATAGAAATCTTTCCTGGGCAGCTAACTGAAATAAAATCATAAAGTATTTCGGTTAGTAAAGTCCTGTTAGTTATCGCATTCGATATCAATAACAATAAACGATGCATTTTTTACGGTATATATTAATCGTTGCTAAAATGAATCAAAAGCACTGTATGGGCATGGTAGCTCTGGTTAAAGAATATTAATAAATACAATTTTAAAACATACTACATTTATGCTTTAGAAGTATTTTTATCAAGTGAATGAAGACACCTAATGTCACCACAAAACTAATAAAACTAACAAAACCAAAAACTAATAAAAAGGCAAAATTACATCAACTGTAATATTTTTTTATAAATAAAATCCTAAAAATAATATGAAGCTATAGCACTGATAATCTTTAACTTTTTCTTAATTTAGAGCTATAGATTTAAAAATTCATTTCAAATTTAATGCATTTCTAAAAAAGTGTTATTTCTAAAATTATAACGTAAATATCCGACTGCTTGATGAGCGGCGAGTTCTGGCTTTTTGACTGACGTCTGAGTTGTTATTTACGTTTTAATTGTGAAAATAGTAATATTTTTGTCACAAAAACCCATCGATCTGCTTCAGAGGTCACGTGATCACCCCCCGAAGGCGTATAGGTCAGTACTTGCGGAGATATCTGATTTAAGGAGCTTCATAAATAATGTCCGATATCCCATGAGCGTTCCCAAGGAGAACCGGGAAAGTTTTTTTTTTTAAACTTTCATACTGTGTTGTCTGAAAGAAAGTCATGTACACCCAGGATGGCGTCTGGGAAAGATTTCAATGCTCAAACGGCAATAAATATGTTGTAATTTTTATTTTTTTCCCCAGTATAAACATGTCTTTTCAGCAGCGTCTGTCTGCTCTGAAAGCAGAATTGGCTAAACGTAGAAATTACATTTGCACTCGGTGTAATAACATGAGCAGGTGACATCAATAAAAGAGTGTGATAACATGATAGAAAGTCAATGCCATCCAGAGTCCTAAAGGATTCAATTCTCTCCTCTTTTCTAAGAGACTCATTATAAGTCAGAATCATTTATTGGGATTGTGGGTAATGGATGTGAGGCAGGACTAAAGGCAGGACACGTGTTCTTGATGGCTTAAATTCTCGGTGCGATGATTAAAAAGTCATCATCTGAGAACGTCATATACCACAATTCAATCTAATTGAATTACACTGTAAAAAAAAAAACTTTTTTCTTTGTTGCTTTGTTAAATTGACCAGGAGTTTCTGATTGAAAAGCTTAAAATCGCTTACTATTTGATCTAAGTTTTAATGCACAGTTCAATTAAAAAAGACATACCGATGCATTAATAATAAATGAGTTAATTAGTTAATTAAAAAACAACTGTTTGAACGTGCAACACAATGAGGTCTAAAAGTTCATATGCGCATGCTATTTTTAGAAATTCTAGTATTCCGTTGTGCATTTTTACAGTTTTCTTTTAATCTTGTTTTTTTCCTGCATGTGGACAGAAGAAATATTCCTGATGCGTGCGGGAGCATAAATGTTTGATGCTAAACCCGGTGCATAATGCAACGCGCAGCCGAGAGCTCAGGGCTTTATTTTCCTGTTTCCAGCAAATGATTGTAACTTGCACTTCACAGTCCGACACTGCCATTTTTTCCCTCGACATCATTGACATCTTCAATCACGGTAGAAGAGCGCTGTGACCGACGCGGTCGTTTCTTTGGGGTTTTGAACAGCATTGACGCTTGGACGGTGACAGAATACAGAGCGGCGGACGGCATTGACTCTAATAATTAGTTTGGTTATTCATCATCACGGCAAACCAAAAGCGACGTCGAATTACAGTTATTTTACATGATGTCTGTGATTTTCACAAACACTTAATTAAAAATACACCTCTGCGTTCTAGCGCTAAAGGGAGAGTTTGTCCAAAAAATGAAAAGCCTGTTATCATTTGCTCAGACTCATGTCGGGCCAAACCTGGGTGACTTTGTACTGCGACACAAAAGTGATTGTTTATCAGAATGCCCGAAGTAGTTTTTTCCAACGAAAGCATAAAGTGACCGGAGGCGCTTTTTTTCAACTTGAAAATGATTTAAATGAATCAAACGGGTAGAATGGGTTTCACACGAAGCTATCATGTATGCAACGAAACATTAGGGATGCGTCGATTGCGCTTTTTCCGTTCCTCGTCTGATGTTGATACTTTTATTTTTGGCACACGCCAAATACCAGTACCTCTACTTTCATTGCATTTATACATTTTTTAAACATTGGGAACAAAAACCGAAAAGTAATGTTAATCGGTTAACTTAGTTAGTTTGTCCATCAATTAATCTATTTATATATATATATGTATGTATATGTCTGTTTTTTTGTGTGCATTTCGGACCGTATATCCTTGGGTTATTTACTTTGTCTGTTGTTTTTGGCTCTTGGCACATCATCTTTAGTTTAATAGCATTAGAGCTGCTTCATTGCGTTGGCTTAGTTCTGTAATCATGCATTTTGCTGTAATAATGCCCGTTATAAACCCCCTCAGTGATATTTTCGGAAATAGAAGTCGCGTTTTTTACATCTGGGACGTGCTGCGGTTTATATTTCATAGCCACTAGCTTAATATAATGCACAAGCAAGCAGAATCAGAGAATCAGAATCAGAGTGCAATGCAGCCCAGCGCTAGATTCACTTTCGGCAGAACGTCTTGTATGCTGCTGTTGTTCCGTGTTTCTTAGTCTGAATATGGCTATGAGGTGTCCGTGTCGGGGCGTTTTTACGAGTGCGAGTATACATGAGCTCAGTATGGGGCCCTATTAAAATATTATGCTGCTTTGGACATGAAACAACCGCGAAGCGTCTGTGTTCGCCCGCACTCGTTGTCAAGCTTCAAAATCAACACGGATTTAACCAGTGCATCATAATTCTTTCTCCGACGGTATTGAATGAATCTACAGCAATGCATGGCAATGCTTGAACAACATTCACTATTAACTAGCTGTTTATTTGCATGCATATTACTACCAATGTCGCCAGATGTGTTCACCGCAGCAAAAAAAAAAAAAAAATGAATAAAAGAATGAAAGGAGGAAACAGCTGCAGTGACATTTACACAACAAAAGGTGCGTTTACACTGTATGCTTTGCACATGAGACCCTTCAGATATGTTCAGATAATAGCCAAGGACAAGAAGACAGAGTGTGCTTTATTTTACATCTCAATGAAAACCAACCAATGTCCATGACATTTAACTGGAATACATTTACAGAGGAATCACGACTGCAGAATTTAGGTTTTAGCATTTTAATTCGTCATGATTTCCTCACAACTTCAAAAAAAAAAGGTGTGTGACTTTCTCTGTTTGTTTTATGGGGGGGTTATTCATTTTTGGTGAATATTCCTGAAGTGGAGATTGCCACATTCAGAAAACTTGAGCAATGTTACGCAGCGTTCGATGCGCTTTGGAATACTAATTACACCCAATGAAATGAGTTAAAGACGGCTGACGGCAGGCAAATTCTGAAATTGTTGTCTATGAGAATAAAAAGGAATGTTTTGATAGTCATGGCATTGAAAAGTTCAGCCTGGAGATCAAGACTCCCATGCTTTGTTTCCTCACAAGATTTGTGCAGTGACTTGTGAGATTTCCAAAAGCGTCCCGGGCGAAGGTTTGATTTTTTTAATCAAGATTTGATTTCAATTCTAGTTTAGCTCCGTGTGCAATCTGACTCCAACTTCAAGGGATCGCTGAATTTAGGCAATATTCATAATTAAAACATCACAGATCGATTAGCTACATATTAATTTAGGCATCTGACACATTTTGCTACATATTAATTAATTTACATATTAATCTACATATTAATCTTCGATTCTTCAGTTCATTACGGACCTAAAACCACAAACCCTGCCAGCGAATCTGGTCTCCAGCAGCGGTTATAGTGTGATTAAATATGCTGCACCCACCAAAAAAGTTACTTTTTTTCCCCCATAATCACTAAAAGTCTGACGCGTTGAGCCAGTGACAGACAGAAAGCATAAGATCTCTAATAACCAGCCCCCTGCCAGCCACTGGCACTTGAGTGTGCTCTGATCTGGACACAGATTTGCGGAAATACTAGACGACACGATAATCTGCTTGAAAGAAATGATTTCATGAGACGTGGAAGTCAAATACAATGCATCATCAATCAGGTAAAGTCGCATCACGCCAATTACATAAAACAATTAGGAAAAAAATTCATATTAATGCAATTCTCAAAGATAAATCTACAGTAAATGATGCTCACCTGATTTTTATAGAAACTATAACTATAGATACTACACACTGCGAGCTTCTGGCTACAGAAGGCCCTGACTGGTTACTAGGGTGTTTCTATGGTGTTCTTGGCGGTTATTAAGGTTTTGCAAAGCAGTTATTGTGGCGTTATTCACAATATTGCAAAGATGGTGCTTTAGCCTACGGTTGTCAGGCTACAGAAGGCCCTGACTGATTTGCAACTCAGCTTTCGGTCACACTTTATATTAGTCGGCCTTAACTACTGTGCACTTACATCACTGTACTTACTGTGTTCATATTGTACAGCAAAACACTTTTGCTGCTATTGCTGTGGGATACGGGTATGGTTAGGGACAGGTTTGGTGGTACGGGTAGGTTAAGGTGTAATGGATGGGTAAGTACAACGATTTATTACATATGTAATTACATATAGGTATTTTTAAAACGTAAAAACACGTACGTGCACAATAAGTGCATTGTACCAAATGTGTAACCACATATAATAGTTAAGGCCACCTAATATAAAGTGGGACCCAACTTTCCTTTAAATACTCAGATCAGACAATCCAAGAAATCTTGAGATCAGTTGCAAAAACACAAAACACCTTCTAGCTCCCAGCTCCAAGCTCCAGGCTGGAGATAGATAACCATTTCCACCAAAGGTTCTTCCTCATAATACAAGTGAGTACTGTGAAATTGAGACCTAATTACCCATCGCACTGAGACCTTTAAAACGACGCCCAAATATGACAGGGATATGATTATGAATACTGAAGATACACTGAATGCATGCGCCTGAGGGGAGGGACGGGTGAAGGGGCAGATCTTTCTCCCGTTTCTCAAGAAAACACATTTGCTTCTTGCAGACTTTGCACATCACCGCACTGACACTGAGTGTTATTGCTAACCAGTCCCATCACGGTGTTGTGTCGGAGGCAGTGGCTGTGACCTGCACGTATTCAGAAGAACCGCGCTGAAGAGGCTGATGTCAAACGATAGCGTGCACCATCATTTGCTTGGAGGTTAGCAAAATAACCACAATTTTCTGTTTATCCATCACGTAGGTGAGAAAAACAGGAGACACCTACGCTGAAGATTTTAAAGCGTTCTGAAGTTATTGCAAAACTTTTCACAAAAAAAGAATTGTGTTTTTTAAATAAGGACGAATGCTTTTCAGATACGAAAAAAAAGTCGATGAACACGCACACACCAAATGTAGTCACATAACAGACTATATAAAGACAATAAAATCTTTCATATATGACACAAAACCAGTCATATTCTAAGTAGCATTAGCCAACGATACATTGTACTGGTTTTTTTAAGTAAAGATATTTTGTTAATGCTATACTGTAAATATATCATATGCATTGCTAAGGACAACTTAAATGGTGATTTTCTCAATATATAGATTTTTCACAGGTTTTTAAATAGTTGTAGCTTATAAAAAGCTGATATATTCAGCTTTCAGAAGTTTCTAAAAAATTACTTTTACCCTCATGACTGGGTTTTTGGTCCGTGGTCACCTATTATGTGCACATAAAACCTGTATAAGTTTGTACTGTATAATCAGAATGTCCAAATGACAGAAGCATAAAGTGAGCAGGGGCACATTTTTGAACTTGAAACATGAAAATGTTTCAAAAGATTTAGTTGAACCAGTTTTTGTGAATATGTATCTCACAATAGTGTTTCCTTACACTCCTCCTGAAGTAACACTGATTTAAATTCTTTCATCGTATTTTTCTCAAATGATTTTGGAAGATTTAAATATATGGATTATATATAATTAAAAATATTTAATATATTAAATATAAATTAATATATTCTTAACATATTCCATAAGATATATTAATAAATTTTAATATATATATATATATATATATATATATATATATATATATATATATATATATATATATATATATATATATAATATATATATAAATGCTTTCTAGATGTTTTTCTTACATAAAACATATTTTTTTTCAGTTTTAAGGTTAAGAAACTGTTTGTGGCTTCATGTCTAGAATCCAGAATATCACACACCTAAGCAATCGCACAGATTTGCATCTTAAAGTTTTGTTGGACAAGCAGAAATCACATTTTGACTTAACTATCGGTGCCTCATTATGTATTTTTTTCATACTTCGACTTGTAAGATTTATTTTCGACATGCAGTAGCCTGTTATGTTGCTTGTCATTCAAACTGTATTCGTGCGGTTTGTGAATGCCCTTATGTACAGCGTGAATCAAATTAAATTGCATTCATTGGGAATTCCACAATCCCCCCTTTTCAGTCTTATTATCAGAGTTGGGTGGAAAATTGGAGATTGAAAGAAAATGAAATCTTTGTATTAAATCAGCTGCTATGCATGCCACTCAATCGATACGCGCTCCTCTCTATCTGTTCCAGATGAATGCACAGGCCACTGGCAAACTATTAGCTTATTACAAAAGCAAATCAGTCAGCAGAATTAATTTTCTTCAAAAATATGAGTCTTGCTATGAAGACTTAGCAGCTATAAAGAAGTGAGATGCGCTCTTGAATTAGCCTTACTCCAATCTATAGCGTCATCACGGCATATGAGAGACGGTTGTTTTGTAAATGTCGGTATTAACAGTGACGATTAGAGAAACTTAGGGTTAGTAACATCTTCTGAACGTGCTTGTTATTGAAAAACGCAATGTTGGTCGCAACTTCTTTACTCACTAGGGCCAGGTTAGGTGGTTTCAAGGGTGTTGCTATGGTGTACTTAGGCCGAGTGCAGGTATGTTACTTTGATCAATGGTTGCTATAGTATATCAGGTATTCTGAGGTGTTGCTACGCCATTTTGGGCCTTTTCTAGAATGTTGCTCTGGTGGTTCTCAGGGTTTTTCAAAGCAGTTACTATAGTATCCGGTGTGACTGCAAGCATGTCGCTTTGATCTATGATGGCTAGGCTGTTGCTAGGGTGTTTAGGGTATTTTAGGGTGTTACTATGGTCTTTTGGGTGGTTACTAGGGTGTTTCTATGGTGTTCTTGAGATTTTGCAAAGCAGTTGTTGTGGTGTTATTCAGAATATTGAAAAGATGGTGCTTTAGCCTATGGTTGTCAGGCAGTTGCTTTGGTTTTTTAGGTATTCTAGGATGTTGCTAGGCCATTTTGGATGGTTTCTAGGGTGTAGCTATGGTGTTCTTGGTGGTTTTTAGGATTTTGCAGAGCAGTTACTATAGTTTTCAGGGTGATTACAAGTATCTTGCCTTGATCTACGGTTGCTGTGTGGTTGCTATGACATTTCAGGTATTCTAGGGTGTTACTAGGGTGTTGCTATGGCGTTCTTGGTGGTTATTAGGATCTTGAAAAGCAGTTACTATGGAGTTCAGGATGATTGCAAGAATGTCACTCAAAACTATGGTTCTAGGGTGTTACTAGGGTGTTGCTATGGTGTTCTTGGTGGTTATTAGGATCTTGAAAAGCATTATTCTTTAGGGTGTTGCTAGGGTATTTTGAGTGGTTTTTAGCATAGGGATATTATTAGGATTTTTAAAAGTGGTTGCTAAGGTAGTCAGAGGGTTTGCAAGTTACTTGGTCTATGGTTGCTATATTTTTTTGGGGCGTTTTCTAGAGCATTGCTAGGGTATTTTGGGTGGTTTTGCTGGGTGTTTTTTAGGTTTTTGCAAGATGGTTGCTAGGATGGCTGCAAGTATGTTGCTAGATCCCGTAATGCTAGGGTGTTGCTTAAACAGCCTAAACTAGTTAATACTGTACTGTATGGCGTCTCACATTTATGTGTGTGTGAATAAGAGTAAGAAAGTCTTTTAAAGTTCAAACAAACTACTTCATTTATCTTTTTTTGACACGCACGTTTACTCCATGGACTTTTTCCTCGCTGGATGGATAAAACCATTTTAAATTGACTAAACGACAAAGAAAACTTGTTTCTATACAGTTATTGTTCAAGGATGACATTGTTCACGAGCTGAAAATATAGCTGAGAAAACCTTGAACATCTCTGTTCTTGCGACAGAAACAGCTGTTTGACTCGAGACAACACTTCAAAGCCCAATGCATGTATGACTGATTCTTTTTGCACTCATTCCCAGTACATGCATACAAATGAGAGCTTCATCGCCATATATCTCGTCTAGTACACAGAAAGATCAATGAAGAGCAGTATTTTTTTTCGTATGGAGAAAAGAGTAAACAGTTCTTTGGAGTATGCGATGTACACTTGACAAAACAACATCTCAGGCAATGCATGGGATTAAAAGGAATTTACTTAGCTGAATATCTTCACGTATTGAACACATTTGTTGCAGGCCTATAATGATGCTTATCTATCCCAGAGGAAATTTAATCAGCGGTGGTGCTTTCATGCCTCGGGAGACTCAAAGGAGTTCTCAGTTTTCTTTCAAAAATTGACATTGAGTTATTTTTTCTTTAAATTACTAAAAGAGTGTGCCTGTTGTTAACTGACAACTGTTGATGCGCAGAACATAAATATGTAATAAATTATAGAATTTGGCTATGGTAGAATTTTTATTTTTAGAAATGTATCTCCACGAGTTTTAGCGTAGACTGTGCCAATGTAGTAAACCTCAGCTGTGCAATCAGACACGGACTATAAAGCAAGGACAGAATAGCCAGGATTTTACCACCACTGCTCACCGAGGCGGCATTGAGGCGATCGTAAATACATGAAAGATCATGGTTATTGTGGTTTCTAAAATAAAATAAAATAAAATAAAATAAAATAAAATAAAATAAAATAAAATAAATAAATAAATAAATAATAAATAAACAAATAAATAAATAAAAATAAAATAAATAAAAATAAAATAAAATAAATAAAAATAAAATAAAATAAAATAAAATAAAAAATAAATAAATAAATAAATAAATAAAATTTAATAAAATTAAATAAATAAATAAAATAAAATAAATGCATAAATAAATAAATGCATGAATAAACAAACAAACAAATAAATAAATAAAATACAATAAATAAATAAGTAAATAAATAAATAAATAATAAAATTAAATAAATAAATAAATAAATAAATAAATAAAATAATTATTATTTTATTTTATAAACCATGATACACTGCCATTTAACAAATGCTTTAATTAGGAGGACAAAGTCATTTTAAAATATAAAATACTGGATCAGACTCTAAAATGTAAGTCTTACGTGTATGCAGTGTGTAATATTCGGTGAAGTATTGAGGAAGTAGTACGCTAGTATTGCTCTTCTTTCATGCGGAGGCACATTCTCTCTCTGTGTCTAATCCGTATGAATCATTCTTTCTCATCAGAGTGAGCAGCCACAGGATCTAATGGTCATATTTACATGAATTGATTCTGCTTGAAATTGACAGAATGGCAAACACTGAAAAACTACAGCTACTAAAGCAATGGCATCATCCGTCTCGAAGAAGAATGATGTTGTAAGGCGCAGATTAATTTTGTGATATAAATCAAATTTCTTAGTTAGCTGATTAATTGTCTTGCGTGGCGTAATCTTTCTGTGACCCAAAACAACAATAACTGCTCGAAAATGAAGAATTGGGAGAAAGACGGTCGGTGTGCTTTCAGACATCGCAGTGTTTTCATTGTTGTTAGATTTTGCTAGTTTTGGATATCACAGAATATTATTTATTTGCTTAAGTAAAAAATGTATGGATATCACTGCATCCCATATGTAATACATGACATACATTGTCCTATATCAAGAGTTTTATTGCTCTATATTTTCACATACATGCATTCCCTGGGTATATGAAGATATACGTTTATATAATAAATAAAATCCTCGATAGTATATATATGCATATATTTATATGCTAGTATATATGTCAAGATATTGGAACAAATTATATATGTCAAGATATTGGAACAAATGATATATGTATATATACGTATTCAGATTGTACCAATTTCCAAAGGGTTTCAGATTTGTTTTTTCTTCACATGACATTATATATAACATATGTACTTTAGCATATTACATTGGCTTATCATTTCAAATGAATGCAGTATTTAGCTGTGACACCATCTGACTCCATTGCAAAGCTGTTGATCGCGCTTTGATATCTTTGTAGGAGCCATTGGGTTACTTTATTTAAAGGTTTATATAGTTAATGTCTTTTATTTTGGAGATCTGCCCACTCGGCAGGTGAATGGAGGCTTAAAGGTCTGGGCGTGGCCTACTGGAGCATGGCCTGCTGGGAGCACATGGTCTTTAGACCTTACCTTTTGTTTGTTGGCAGCCAAAACCTTGAAAGCTTGTTTTACCTTTTATTTTTTTGTGATCAAGTCTGCAATAAATATTCAAGAAATGCACATTGAAGTTGGTGTGCTTTGGACAAACAAAGGCTCAGTAAGCGTCTAAACCCTCAGCAGACCCAAGAGGTGACTAAGGTGACAAATTGCTTAAGGATAGTCACCACAACAATCTTGTTATCTAACGCAGTGACTTTCCAACATTTTTGAAAGTGTGTTTTACTCAGGTATTTTGATGCCGCTGAGACTAAAGAAATGCATATTCAAGCCATTTTGCATTTTTATGCAATCGCCAAGCATATCCAAAGCGACTTAAATTGCATTCAGGCTCCACGTTTTATTGATTTGAGGTCACGCTCTCCCTGGGAATCAAACCCATGACCTTGATGTTGCTCAATAGTTTGAGCTACAGGAGGACTGCCGGGTAGATGAACAGGCTAGTTAGAAAGCAGAAGTCTCTTAATGCAAAAAAACTATTTCCATACTCTGTGTAAAAGATTCAAATCATCTGGGGACATTATTAATTTCTCCTGTATTTTGGATAGTGGGAGTCTCTAAGCGTTCCTCGGAGCTCCGAGTCTGGCTAAGCCTCTTAGGTTTGCTACACTGACTCATCCAACTGCTGGAATAAAATCCAGACGCTCGCTGCTGAAACATTCAGTAAGTAATTTTAGATTTTATTCCCCTTCGGTACCAAAAGCAGTGATTTTAATATATATATTTTTTTTGCTCTGTGATCTGTTATATCGATGTCATGCTTTTTGCACACAGAACGGTTGTAACATACCGGCGATGGGCTAACTGGACCGTGCTAACCAGCCAAACTCCGACTTCCTGATATTGAGTTGCAATGAAATGTTTTTAACAACATAATCCAGTGAGTTCAACCAGATGAAGACCGGTGGGGAGTGAAAATGCCACCATTGTGGTAAACGGTAATGATGTGCATTTGACTGAATAAAAGCACTAAACGAAGGCCGTGACTTCATAATAATCATACGCAAAGTATGTGAGTGCAAAAATTATAGATAGAAAGCGAAGAAAACATTTCCCCTGACGCATGCAGTGTGATTTAATAAAACATTTAACAAACAAACAAAAAAGCGAATTGTATTTGTATTTATTCTATTATACTGTCATATGCATGATAAAAAAAAATATATATATATATATATATATCGGGAAGGATGCATTGAATTGATCAAAGTGACGGCATTTATAATGTAATCTCAGATAAATGCTGTTTATTTAAATTAAAAAAAAAAAAATATTCAGCAGCCCATCTGTTTTCGACATAATGAAACGATGGAAAATGAATAATGAATAGCGTTTTCTGTGTTGTTAAAAGCGCTATATGAATAAAAATGATTGGTAAAGATAATAATGAAATCTTTCTTGAGCAAATCAGCATATTAGAATGATTTTTGGAGTAATGATGCCAAAAACGGCAATGAACTACATTTTAAAATAGATTTAAACAGTTATTTTAAATAGAAATAATATTCCAAAGTTTTTCTTCTGTATTTTTGATCAAATAGTTTTCAAATCAGTTTTGGTGAGCAGAAGAGAATTATTTCAGAAACATTACCAATCCCCAAATTTTGTTACATTTTGTTCACATAACATCAAACTCAATCATATGCTTTTTTCATAGTTCATGACGATGCTTGCACACAGTTGTGGAAATAATGCTAACACATTATGTGCTAAAATTCTTTCGCAAGTGTAAAGCAATCGATGCAAATGGGATTTCAATTTCATTCTACTCTAGAACTCTGACAGCTGAGCGGTCCGTTGTTGCAGAGGTGACATGTTTTTTTTTCCTTCACGTATAGATCCTCAAGCTGTCACAACACAACATCAGACAGTGGAAGTGAAAGCCTGTTTCCAAGTGTAACGCACAGTCACTGTAAGTAAACCAACCGAACACTGAACGCTATAAAAATAACCCCTGATCTGCATCTCAACCAATGAGTTAGTGCAGGACTTTCAATCTGATGACGAGGGGAAACCTGTTTGGAAACAATCATTATTGGTGCGGTTCAGCTTGAATGTAACGTTTATAGACACGTAATTGCTTGTTATTTGCATTAGAAAAATTAGCATTTGCATATATGCAAATATATTAAATATATTGAACTTCATTTTAGAGTGTTTTTGGGCAAACTTGAGTAGTAATTTCACCTTATAAAAAAACGAAATTACACTTTAGTTCGTTTAATATCTATTTACAATATGTAACTAATTTGTAGATATTTAGCATTTGGTGATTTATAATGATGTAGAAATTACACAGCAAAAATATAATAATGATGATAAATCAAGTCAAATTTGCAAAATGACTTTAGACATTAAGTTTTGTAATGTGAAAAATGTTCAAATAATTTTAACATTATAATTTTTTCTTCATTTATTTTTTTTTTTTATAGAAAACAAGACTTTCATGTTATTTTGTTTCTCAAGTAATTGTATCTTTACCTTCACCTTTAACTAATCCAGTTCAGAGCAGGTTTTAAACGGGTCTTGTGTTGTTTTTAATGCGTGTGCATGTGTGAAAACTGCTTCTCTTCACGCGCAATCTGTTCTGTTTACCTCAAGCTGACTTTCAAATGTCCCGGTATCAAGCGCATCAAACACATGCTGCTGACTGCATGGATGTTAACTACATCTGTTCAGAATTATTCCTCAAACACGCCGTAAAAATGTTGCATTAAGAAAAAACCCCCCAATCCATTACGCATTCAAGACCGCGCTTCTCCCGGGACGTCCCGCGCGCACGCTGTTGCTTTGATAAAAGACAACAGGCTTTTTTCTGAACTCGCTCGGTTTCTATGTGTCTGTTCTGTCTGTCTTATGGAGAGACGGCCGGCGTGAAGGCTCCTCGTACAGCAGGACTCGACCCACAGGACCGCGAAAGTAATCTCTGAATCTGAGCGTAGGATGACCCTGCGCCAAACACAAACCCACCTTACCGGTCCGCTGAGATTTCTCCATCCTCAGCAAGACGTGAGCGGGAGTCAAAGGTTTACAAAAACCAGAGACTTTAATGGAAACTCCCACAGTTTGCTAACTGTACCTGCTATGAATGAAAGGACTAGAGTCTGCCTGTGTGAAACTCACCAGGGTGCACGGTTTCTAGGACGTTTCTAGGGTGTTGCGGGCGGTTGCTAAGTGTTGCTATGCGGTCGCTGGGTGGGTTTTTTTTACTGGTCCGGCACTAAGGATTTTCTCCTTCAGTTTTATCTTCAAGCATGAGTCTGAAGTCTTGAAAAAGGCACACGTTTTGAAGAATCGTTCATACTTTGGTTCAGGGCTTTGAACGTTTGTAAAAGTGATGCTTGTCTCCGCAAACGCTAAGCACTAATTACTAATGAATTACTAATTAATACTTTAAAAGAACACACAAACCGCATGTGATGGGTTTTTTTTCTTCCTGACAGTTAACTGCATATTATTTGCATTTATCTCAAAAAAGCAGCTGAAATGTATATTAAATTATTTCAGTGATTTAAATGATCTTTAGAGTGCTTGACATTAGATTTAAGTGCATATTTTTGCTCATAAAAAGTTCTGTTTTCTTAAAAATGTGGTTCGTTGCACGTATTCATTTAAATATATTTATTTAAAATGCATTTACTTTAAATCTAACATCCAAAACACACAATTAAATTAAAATAATGATTGAAAATATACAGTAACTTAAAATTTAAAGTACAGAAGGCGATTATTACAGTACACTTAAAATAAAAAATCTAATTATGAAAGAGTGCTTTAATTTAAAATACCCTTAAGTGGCTTCTTTTTAATTAATACTATATTATCTGCAAGCGCAGCTTTAAAAATATGCTTTTAAGATTAGAAGTGCATTAAAAGTGCACATTTAATACAATTACTTAAGTGTACATTAACTTCTTTTTCATGAGAGCGTCTAAATAAAACGTAATTAATGAGAGACATTGTTTTTAAATGAAATTATATGTAAAGCACTTCACGTACGCTTGCCGAGAGAAACGTACAAGACCACAACTTTTGACTATTGTCTCAGCCATAATATTTTAGTGCATTCTTTTAGTGAAAACTAATCTCGCTGGAAAGGGAAAACTCTTCTGCCAGAGGCGTCGCATTTTAAACTCTTGCTCGTCTGGAATAAATCAATGCAATCTGTTCTTTATCATATTACTCTGGAGAGAAAAAAAGAATCTATATAACGATTTAAGATTCTGTCGAGCCGTCCTGCGCATCCTTGATTCGTGCATTCGTACGCGAGTCTCATGAGGTGTGTGTATAACACACGGCCGATTGACTTCTCGGACCGCGGCGTGACTCCAGGGTCAAGAGCTGAACGCGTGTTTGACCCGAAGCGATGTCAAGAGCGGCGGCGCCTTCGGGGCGATCACTTTGAGCTAAATCTGAACTATGGATGCAATGCATGTTTTGTGCTGGAGTAAGGGATCGTCGATGTTGTGGCTAGAGAATATCATTCTTTGCACACCTATTAGTCTTGCGTAATCGCCAGAATAAAGCTGCGTTTTTTATAACGTTTATTCTAGATGGAAAACTTGGGTTTATCTCAATAATTGAACGCGCTACGCAGTAGATGAGTTTGCAAAGGCTTTTGAGAGTAAACACTTGTGCGTATTAAAAAGTGCTGATTATTTCACAAATATAGCTATAAATGAGCAGCGTTCCCGTGGCTAAAACGGGAGAGCGGGTGTTAGCAATACAGAGCTCTGCATGGACTTGTGTAATTGCGTTCAATGAGATAAAAGAATCTGAATAATGCATGTAAGTTGAACTCATGTTGTGTTCTGATCGTTTTGGCTTTACTTTTTCTTACTATCTTTGCTCACACTGGTTATATCAAATTAAAAAAATTATCTCACTATTAAGTTTTAGTACATTTTGGGGATTTCTTTCCACTTGTGGTGCTCCTGCTCAAAAATAAAAACAATTGCTTTGCAAATGCTGTACTCTTATTAAAGACTGATATCTTTTAGTCGATTCGTTTTCCTTTTGGAACTGACCGACTTCATTGATCTGAGATCATGCATGTTTAGTTGTTGAGTGAACATTGGCACAATTATCCACAAATAGTGCTTTTATCACTCAAAAACAGGTTCATGAGATCAGGCGAAAAAAAAAGAAACCTGTGGTAACTGAAAACATTGGCAAAATACTGAATCCAAAATGGTGGACATTTATGAGCAATAATTAACACCGCATCAGCTAAATGATTTTCTAACAGTGTCTCGTACAAAACAATGAATGCATTTCACAAGATTTAATGCCTCTGTTATGGCAAATATTAAGACACGGTTAGTTAAAAGGTTACTGAACCATGTTCTTTATATGCTGTTGGATACATACAAACAGACATACACAGAATCAGCATTCATACAGTCATTAGAGACACGAACGACTGCATGCAATAAAGTGACTTGCCATTGTTAATAAAACCATTCGTTTATTTTCTCTGCTTAATGCAGGGGTTTAGAGGGCAGTTTGCTCATTTGCATGCCAGTCGCTTTTTTTAAGCTCGATTGTACAGCAATTAGCATCTGTGTGACTTTTCATCGTGCTTACATGCAAGATTTGAAACGTCTCTTTAGTTTAAAGCATTCGGCTGATTGCCTTTGTTTAGTTTATCCCCCAAAGAAACCAATTTATTGCATTAATAACTGGTTTATTTCGGCGCGTGCCCTCCCCTTCTGTGTTCTCAATAGGTACAATGTACAAAAACCGTCAGACTATTAAATAGCAATTAACACAAGGAGGTAAACACTCTCCATGCGTAACGCGTTAACCTTTGATGTCTTTGACAGGCATATTGTAAGTTGCGGCTGTGTTTTGACTCCAGACTCGTGCGGTCCACTGAAGCTCATTGTAAGGGCGCTCGACAGAAATAACACAGCTGCTCACGGCACCTAATAATGGATGATAGATAGATAGATAGATAGATATATAACAAAGCAGTATTGGTTTTGCCATGCACTCTCTCGCCAACATATCATCTCTGATGTGAGAGCATGTGGTTATCATTGTGTGCATGCATTCATCTGCCTTCCACAGGAGCGAAAAGTTGTTACGTTTAAGTAGTCTGAAAAGGATGGAAAATTGCTTTTTGTGTTCGGCCACAAATGCGCTCTAATGCAACGGCCTCCTAATGTTATGTGACTAAAAGAACTTTCCAGTGGAAATAACTGAATTGCATAGGCTGTACAGTGTCTGCTGAAGATTAATGCGGTAAATAAGTAGGCCTATTTTTAGATGGTGGATTGTTAGAAAATGACTCATTGCCTTCCCAGATCTAATTCGCTGTATTATTAAAATAAAAAAATTCAGGTGTAGTTCCTGTGTGTTCTTGCTCTGCTTCTGTGGTCTGCATCAGATGAAATCGAAGGCTTGTTAATGCAATGTAATGACTTTAATTGTTGCATTGAATGTACGTTGACAGCTTATCACGTTTAATTCAGTGCCACAACAAATGAAATCGTTTGAAATGCTTTTAGAAATGATTCACGCACATTTGCTCTGCTCGTATTAAAAATAAAGCACATTGCGAAATATCCGACAGCTACACTTTCAGAAAAATGGGTACAAAACTATCGCTGGGTTGGGAAAACATTCCTGAAAGATTTCCAATGGGAACCCAAAAATTGTGATGATGTACCGATTGTCAAAACATTACGTTTTTTGCGCTTATTATGAAATATGGCATTCTGCGTCATTCGTGAGAGGACTGCATGATGTGGTGCGGCCTTAGAACATCTTTAAAAAGTTGCAGCATTAAAGCCGTTTCAATTGAATTTGCCTCCTCTCTGGATCCGAGCTGTCGTGTCAGTGTGGATGCTGTGGAGAAAGACAAGAGATAGAAAAGCTTTCTAATGTTTGAGATATACTCAAGCAGATCTTGAACAACGATAGAGGTGGAACTTCCTGTCTGTGTCCGTCAAACTGTAGATATCTCTGACAAGCCTCCGGCTTGCATTGTTACAGAGCATCATCTCTCTCTCACACACACACACACACACACACACACACACATTTGAGACCGTATTGATGTTTACTCAGAGTGCGTTGCTCTTGAGAGATTTATTGTATTCCGTCAAGTTTGACTACCGCTCGAATTCACCAAGAAACAATGTTCACAGTCCAGATTAGCTCTGCAATTTGACATATTTCTGGGTGCAAAGCAAGGTTGGACATGATTTTACTCATTGGGAATAACTGTCATGCATCTACCAGAATATCACTGCAATAACATGCACAGATGAGTCACACACATCAAAACCAGGGATATTTGTTAAGCAAATAAAAGGAGTTCATTTAGATTTCGTGTTGACTTGAAGCGTGTTTCGGGGTGGTTCAACAGTCTCCTATGACAACTCTTCTCTCTTTCACTGTAGAAAAGGACTGATCTGACCAGCTATGCCGGAAACCACATCCGTGAAGGTTTCCAGAGGGAAACATTAACCTAAAAATTGCGATAATAGACCGATTGTCAAAACATTATGTTGATGTGGAAAAGCCTTTTTGGTGAATGAACAAATGAAGAAGCAAACACTACAAGCAAACACAGCGTGCACATGCTTATGTAACATCCAGCCAGCAGAGGGAGCCTCTCCCGAGTACTGACCCGAGCCGCGCCTCTGCTGCTACTTCCGGGTTAGGGCTATTTAACCGTGAGAGCACCAGGTGCTCTACGCGAAGTATTGCCAGCCTGTCTGCCTTACCAAGCGTTTACCATTGTTCTACTGACTACTATTGGTTATGACCTTTTGCTTGCTTCACCGACTCACGACTTCACGGATCATCCTTGTTTGTTACGGTAACCGATTACTACTGAACTTTGATATTGACCATTGCCTCCATTCGACTTTGCCCACGGATTTCCCTTTGTGTATGTTTGCCTTCCGGACTGATATTACTGTTGCCAACCCTTGCTTGTTTTTGACCATCCTCATCTGTGTGTGTGTTTCCAATAAACATCCGCACATGGAATCGCAATCGGCTTCCGCCTCCTCCTTACAGAATACTTCGCCAGACCAGACTCCAGCGGAGGTGACACACATGCAACAATTGATGGCATACCAGGAGGAGCTATTGAAAGGTTACCAGTCCCGATTGGATCAACTGCAGTCGGTGAACGAACACCTCACCCGGTACATTCAGGATCTACCCCCTACTACGTTTTCTACAGTAAACCTTGCCTTACCCGAAAAGTTTGACGGTTCTGCTGAACGGTGCAAGGGTTTCATTCGCCAGGTCAGGCTGTATTTGGAGTTTCAGCAGGGTAGATTCAACAATGAAGAAGTCAAGTGTGCATTTATTATGACGCTACTGACGGGAAGAGCGATCGACTGGGCGACTGCAGTTTGGGATACAGATCCCCACATCAAGACATCTGCTAACTATTTCTTACAGATGCTAAGAGAGGTGTTTGAATATCCTGCAGGGGGCAAGGATATCTCAACCCAGTTAATGGATCTGTCCCAGGGTAAACGCACAGCCGCTGATTATGCTATTGAGTTCAGGACGCTCGCTGCTCAAAGCGGCTGGAATGATGTCGCACTCAAGGCGACTTTCAAACGGAGTCTCACGGCAGATTTACAGACGGAATTGGCGTGTAGAGGTGAGGATTTATCTTTTTCCGATCTCGTCAATTTAACAATCCGTATTGATAATCTTAGCGCCAGGCACCGCAACGTAAAGCGCCGTCTATGGTCACGAACCAGGAAAAGAATCAAATACGACACGAGTTAATGGAGAAACCGGAACCCATGCAAGTAAACTCCCAACGTGTCTCTATGGAAGAACGCGAACGCCGGCGTCGTCTTCAACTATGCTTTTACTGTGAGAAGGGAAACATTATCAGGTTGACTGTCCTCGCAGACCCACCACTACAAACCGGGTAAATATGAATCATTTTCACGTACTCAGCAACAAGGCTCTCATGTTACCTATCATGCTCGGTCTAAACAATGTAAAGGTTATGTTGACAGCAATGGTTGACTCGGGCGCGGCCTTGAACATCATCAGTCGTGAGGTAGTCGCCAAATATCACATTCCTTCTCAACCTTGTGAATCTGTTTTAAGGATCAAGACCATTAATGACGAGGACATCGGAGGAGGCATTTCTCACAGAACCAAGTCTCTTACTCTCCAGGTTGGCATGTTCCACAAAGAAACCATTACGTTCTATATTGTTGATTCATCCAAGTATGAAGCAATCCTCGGGTTCCCTGGCTTTCGCACACACGACCCAACTATATCCTGGGGTAGAGGTGAGTTAACGCAATGGTCTCACATGTGTATTAACAGATGCTTCGCTGTATCTCCAAGGAACTGCCTCACTACCAGTATAGAGAGTCCGGAAAATCAGAGGAGAATCAAGATACCAGCATGCTACAGGCAACTGTCAGAGGTGTTTAGCAAATCACGGGCAACAGAATTACCACCTCACCGACCATGGGACTGTGCGATTGACCTCCTACCTAACGCCATGCCACCCAAAAGTAAGGTATACCCATTGTCATTAACTGAAAGCCAGGCTATGGAGGAATATATTAATGAGGCTCTTAGCTTTGGGTTCATTAGACCTCCACATCACCTGCAGCAGCGGGATTCTTCTTTGTAGGAAAGAAGGATGGAGGCCTGCGCCCATGCATCGATTATCGAGGCCTAAATAACGCCACTGTCAAGTTTCGATATCCCCTACCTTTAGTTCCATCAGCTCTTGAACAACTTCGCGAGGCAAGGATGTATACTAAGTTAGACCTCCGGAGTGCCTATAACCTGATAAGGATCAAGGAGGGAGACGAGTGGAAGACTGCTTTCATGACGACTAGAGGGCACTACGAATATCTTGTTATGCCGTATGGGCTAGCTAATGCTCCCGCTGTATTCCAGTCCTTCATCAATGAAATCTTCAAGGACATCCTAAACAAATACGTGGTGGCTTATATTGACGACATCCTCATTTACTCAAAGAATGAGGCAGATCACATTGGACATGTCAAGGAGGTTCTATCCAGGTTACTGAAGCACAGATTGTATGTTAAGGAGGAGAAATGTGAGTTTCATGTGTCACAAACTCTGTTTCTAGGTTACGAAATCAGCCACCAGGGAGTGAGGATGGACGATGACAAGGTTAAAGCAGTTACGGAGTGGCCTCAACCCACTACGATCAAGGAGCTCCAACGGTTTCTAGGGTTTGCAAATTTCTACCGACGCTTTATCCGGAACTATAGCACTGTTGCTGCACCACTAACCTCTCTCTTAAAGGGAAAACCGTCCAAATTGAGATGGAATGAGGGAGCAATTAGGGCGTTCTCCAACCTTAAGGAACGTTTCACCACAGCCCCTATTCTCAAACATCCTGATCCTGAGCTACCGTTTATCGTGGAAGTGGATGCATCGGACTGCGGAATTGGAGCTGTTCTCTCCCAGCGCCACGGTCAACCAGGAAACTTTACCCATGTGCTTACTTTTCCAGGAAACTGACAGCAGCTGAGAGAAATTATGACGTGGGAAACAAGGAGCTATTATCCATGAGCGGCCATTGAGGAGTGGAGACACTGGCTGGAAGGAGCAGTGCACCTGTTCCAAGTCATCACGGACCACAAGAACCTGGAGTATATCAAGGGAGCTAAAAGACTGAACCCCAGACAGGCAAGATGGTCACTATTTTTACTCGTTTTCAATTCACTGTCACCTATCGTCCAGGTTCCAAGAACAGTAAGGCTGGACGCACTGTCACGAAGATATGACGCACCTCAGAAGGAGGGAATCCCGGATAATATTCTGCCACCCACGGTGATCCTGGCTCCAGTGTCCTGGGATATAATGGAGGAGCTGCAGAGGGAATTACAACATGAACCAGCACCCCTCAATGTCCTCCTGGTAAACATTACGTACCATCAACAATACGCCAACGCATCCTCCAATGGGTACACACTTCACTAAGTTCAGGTCATCCAGGCATCAACAGAACACTACAGTTAGTGAAGAACGCCTTTTGGTGGCCGTCAATATCTCGGGATGTGACGAACTATGTCAAGGCATGCCAGGTATGTGCACAATGCAAGACCCCCAGAGAATTGCCTGCCGGTTTGCTCAAGCCTCTGCCCATCCCTCAGCGACCATGGTCTAATCTATCCATTGACTTTGTCACAGATTTACCATTGTCTAACGGTTTCACAGTCATTTTAGTCATTATTGATAGATTTTCTAAGTCATGTCGATTAGTTCCCATGAAGAACCTCCCCACCGCCATGGAAACTGCCCCGCCCTGTTCGAGCACGTCTTCAGAATCTACGGATTACCCGAGGACATAGTGAGTGATAGAGGTACTCAATTTACTTCCCAAGTATGGAGGGCCTTCTGTAAACAGCTCGACATTAATGTGAGCCTTACCTCAGGTTACCACCCACAGGCTAATGGACAGGTCGAGAGACTTAATCAGGAGATCGGGAGGTACCTGCGGACCTATTGCCACAGAGAACAACACAGATGGTCAGAGTTTTTACCATGGGCCGAGTATGCTCAAAACTCACTAGTCAAATTGGCTACTGGTATGACCCCATTCCAATGTGTCCTCGGTATCAGCCGCCCATGTTCCGTGGTCAGGAGAACCATCCAATGTCCCAGCCGTTGATGATTGGATTCGTAGGAGTGAGAGGGTGTGGGATAGTGCTCATGTGAGACTACAAAGAGCGATCAGGTATCAAGAGACCCAAGCTAACCGCCACAGACGCCCACATCCCCCATATCAACCTGGACAAAGGGTCTGGCTCTCGACGAGGGACATCAAGATGCGGCTGCCCAGTAAGAAGCTAAGCCCAAGGTATGTAGGACCATTCAAGATAATAAAACAAGTAAATGATGTCACATATCAACTGGAGCTGCCTACTAATTATCGTATATCTCCATCCTTTCATGTATCCCTCCTCAAACCGGTCCACCCGGGAGCTGACCCTGGCCATGAAGCCCCAGAACCACCGCCGCCACTTGAGATTGACGGAATCCCGCATATCAAGTGAGCGAACTACTGGACTCGCGGAGACGAGGGGTCGGCCCAGTACCTGGTGGACTGGGAGGGTTATGGACCAGAGGAGAGATCCTGGGTAGCCGCTCAGGACATTTTGGATCCATCCCTTATTGAGGAGTTCCACAGAGCCAGACCCGATCGTCCAGCACCACGACCCGGGACGCCACGCATCCAACCACGAGATTCTGCCCAGGACCAACCACGGCCACGAGAACAACCTCGAGACCAACCACGAGATTCTGCCCAGAACCAACCACGACGACCACGGGACGCCCACGAATCCAACCACGAGATTCTGCCCAGGACCAACCACGGCCACGAGAACAACCCACGAGACCAACCACGAGATTCTGTCCAGGACCAACCACAACCACAGGGACGCCCACGAGGACGTCCACGAAAAGCTCCAGGAGTCGCTCCTAGAGGGGGGAGTTCTGTAACATCCAGCCAGCAGAGGAGCCCTCTCCCGAGTACTGACCCGAGCCGCCCTCTGCTGCTACTTCCGGGTTAGGGCTATTTAACCGTGAGAGCACCAGGTGCTCTACGCGAAGTATTGCCAGCCTGTCTGCCTTACCAAGCGTTTACCATTGTTCTACTGACTACTATTGGTTATGACCTTTTGCTTGCTTCACCGACTCACGACTTCACGGATCATCCTTGTTTGTTACGGTAACCGATTACTACTGAACTTTGATATTGACCATTGCCTCCATTCGACTTTGCCCACGGATTTCCCTTTGTGTATGTTTGCCTTCCGGACTGATATTACTGTTGCCAACCCTTGCTTGTTTTTGACCATCCTCATCTGTGTGTGTGTTTCCAATAAACATCCGCACATGGAATCGCAATCGGCTTCCGCCTCCTCCTTACAGCTTAAAGGCGATATTGCTCATATCCCTGTTCGAAATGCATTTATTTATTTTAATATTTTGCATATATTTTTTTTTTTCATTATTTAATTAATTTCTTGCACGCATGTGAATATTTTGCAAGCTGTTGAATGCATGCAATTTCTTTTGGTGCTACTATATTGGTGCCATATATTCAGTCCTAATCTCAAGATAAGAAAATCACAAAAAGTCAGAGCTCATGGACATTTCATTATATATTATATAAAGAGTACAAATACGCTGTAAGAATTTCCCACACTGATTTCTAACCTGCTAAATAGGCATCTGGAACCTCCAGACAATCATATCAGCCGGTACTGTAAAACATATAGCTTAAATGAAAACTTAAACTCAATAAAATGCAGTAATATTTTTACGCAGTCAAGCTCTGACTTGCTTTAGATGAGTCAACATGAACAGATGGAGATTTTCATCCGCAGATTGGAATTGTTGCACCTCTCTAAATGTAAGTGTTTTATATAAATATTTTTCAAGACATACTGATGCAATCTCTACATTGTTTGTGACAGTTCTTTAGCTAATAATAGACTAATTATATTTTATAATCTGCGATGCACTGGAAAATGTCAACTTTAAGAGACCAACTTTCAGGCGCTTGTTTGCGTCGGTTGGACTGATTTAAGTTTGCTTCAGTTAATCTATGACAAAAAAGACAGAGGAAATACAGGCAACTCGGTGGAAGAGAGCCACGTTAAGAGCCTGACAGTCAGCGTATTGCTGCTATATGCTAATGGAATAATCGCTTATGCTGAGAAAGAAAATTACAAAAATCACTGTCCTTTAGTCTGACAGTGGCATTGATATGATTTTCCCTACTGTAGGCTGTTTTGGATTTCATTTCGGATGAACTCTGGGCTAAAATTAAATGTTAAGCATATTAGTTAGCATCTAGTTATTATACAAGTCTGTGCTTTTTATGTCAGGCTGCAAACGGTAATAACGCCACAGTGTCAACCTACCAATGTCTTACTCTTAATTGTCTCTGGTGGTTAAGGTGGGATAAAAGAAAGTATTTTACAATAGAAAAAAATGACACTCTTCCTCTTTAATAATCTAACGCGGTGTCAACAGTGGACGTGCTACGTGACAAAACTAGATAGGGGCTGTGTAATTAAGGGAGATGTCTAAGCGCAAGTTCTTGATGCGTTGATGTGCCTTTACTGCGACAGATGGCCCATTTCAGCCAGCTTGTCATGTTGTTGGCCTACTAATGTAAAACTTCTTTTATTTCTAATGCAGTATGTATATGCGGTTATAAAATAGGGCTCGCAAAGCTAGCTCTCAGTCCACAGCAGTGTATTTATGCTGAAAATCAAAAACGCGAAAACTACATTTCGTTGCGAAATCTTCCGAGTGAAATTTGCCGCTAAAAGCACGTCCAGTTTCGTACGAAACGGACGGAGATGAACTCAGCAATGTTTTATTGTGTTGTTTAGGTTTGTATCACATCAGTTGGGAATAAAGTAAGTGGCGCTGAAAGTTTCATGCTCTCAAATTTGAACGTACCATTTACGCCCTAAACCTGCCTGGGAACGTTAACAAAAGACAGTGTAAGATAAAATGAATTTGCGGAAGCAACCATTGCCATTTTATCTTCCTTCTACAAGCCTTTGAGCTCTTTTACTGTGACTCGTGGGTGCTTCGCATTGCAAGTTCAATGCTGTACTAGGTGCGCTACCGAGCAAGTTTACTACTGAGCCACACATACACTGATCAACCGTCCGTCTGTGTTTTTTTTCTGCAAATAATTGCAAAGCAATGGCAAAAAACTTTTATCATTTATTTTTTAACGTTGAGCAAGGTTACCGATTTGTCCATTTATGTGAACTTTCTTCCAGTGACGATGAAGAACGAGTGACAGATTGCCTAGAGCTTCAAGAAATGAAGCGCACAAAATCTTCACTGGATTCTCTCCTTGGGCAGGTGGGTGGTTTTTTGCGCTCGTTAATAATTTTGGTATTTTAAAAATTGAAAGCGTGTTCGTTTCGCCGTGTTCTGGGGATCTCTGGTGCAGCTGGTTGATTGGCCCTCAGACTTGCACGAGAACCTTTTAACACTATTCGGTCCCTGATCCCTCCGTCACTTTGTTTCCACCAGTCCAGACCTGTCGCTTCTGACTTTGAGGATGGCACGTCAATGAATAACACAGTTTCTACAAGATGTCGAGGGACTTATTTCTCTCTCCTTTTGTACAGACTTTGAAAAGGCAAAGCAGCACTCTATGAAAATAATTTTTTTCTCCTTTTCACAGTTCCTCTTAGAAAAGGAATGTAAATTCAGGTTCTGTCACAGAAGCTGGTTTTGCAGCGTTGGGAAGCTACTTGGAAACTGTTTACTAAGCTACTTATAATTTAAAGTAGGTAAACTGCAGTCAAACTACTCTTCAAAAAAAAAAAGCAGTTGCTACACACTAAACCTTTAAAAAAAAGCCAGCAGCACTTTTTTTAAATGCATAAATGTTTTTAATATTTAATATGCATTCCATGTGGCACAAATTGAGGTTTCAAACAGCTTACAAATCAACTTTTAGTTTCAGAATAAATGCAACACTGATCTAAACATATAACTCAATACAAAATCTAAATGTTGAAAAGCAGAATGTGCAGTAATTAATCATTTAACTTTACGAAGATCAAATTAATTGTTTCGCTGATCAGTTGTTTATTTAAACTGTGCCAACAAATCAGTCCAGTTAGAAATCCCAGTGCATTTCATTGTAAATTTTTGTCACGCTGCTTTTAGTATTAATATCATAGCCTAGTTTGATAAATATTTTTAATTGGCTTCTATTTTTACTTTTTAAATTTTTATTTGTTTAATGTGCTCATTAGTTTTGGATTTAAGAATTTATATTTATAATTTTTTGTTTTTGTTTTTTCAACTTGAAAATATTCTTTCTAATATTCTTTACATGTTTCATCAAATATTTATATTTTTAGTTTTATTTTTTTAAATAGTTTCAGTTTTAGTGATAACGCTGGAAAAATATAAATTGAATGCAGAAAAACGTGAATTAAATTACTGTAAAAAAGTAAATAGTAGCATTGCTATTTTTGTTAGTCGTTCACAAACACTGTTTTTCCGTTGGAGTAAATCCCAAGTACAAACAGATCGAGAAACATTATTGCTAAAGCATTTGTTTAGCCTTTTGTGATGGCCTGTTCATTGACCGCGTGATGAACGCGTCTTTGATCGCCGCAAGAGATATTTGTTTTCCTCTGCTGGTCATGTTTACGCAGGTTTACCGAATTTCAAACACTGCTTAGTTTGAGAGATTACAGACTCCACGGCTGGAACATCCTGCAAACAAAAATATATACATGTAATATTCAGAAGCTATTTCTACAGTCAGCATTTCCACAGACAAGATATTTAGGGCTTCAGAGAAACGGAGGGATGAAATATGACAGGCAAATTCATGCGAGACAATGATGGATGAACCGCATCCGTGAGTCAAGGTGTGTTATGGGTAAAACAGGGCTGTAACTTACTTGTAACGTTCAGAAATGGAGGAGGATGGGAAAGAGAGAGAGCGAGAAAGACGCTCTAGCACCACCAATCTGCGGCTAAGAGATTTTTACACTAGATTAGTGTCTGTACTAGAATTAGATTCATAGCCTTCTCTGGGAAGACCAGGGATGGATGTCAGAAGGGCTGTACCTCAATAAATGTGAGGTTTTGACTACAAGAAGACGTTTATTTTCCACAAATGTTGTCGCTCAGAACGGTCTCATGTTGGACAATGCTGCTAAATATATTAACGCTAAACTATTAGCTCACCCTCGTGCTGTTCCTTATTTATTCCAGCAGAACACAAAAAGAGAACATTTTGAAAGGCAGTAACTTATTTTAACCTGCGAATGGATTAAAAATGTCGAAAAAGCAGTAAAAATGAGACCGTGTGCTAAATTCCTAATCATAATATGGGTTTGGGCGAGGAACAGAACGACACTTAGCTATTACTTGCTTGAATTCTGGAAAGACAATATTTTCTCGGCGTGTAAAACGTCACGGTTCTCAATTAATTTGGCCATATTTACTATTTACAATGAAACTAAAGAAATGATTTGCTGTGTGATAATCACGAACCCATAATCGGGTTAGGCAGTGACGCCATATTAAAAATAATGTTTACAGCTTTAGGCGAAAAAAATTCACAAAGTCACACTGGCTGTTTTAATAAAAATGTCTTCAAAGAAGATCCAAAATATGGTCATCACATGAAGATGGTTTTCTCTTTATCTCAATAACGTTCATATTAACTGAATAAAGCGCCAAAAATAGCTAGCTGATTAGCTTAAAAATCCACAGATATTGCTAACGCAAGACTTAGCGGAAGCAATGAGACTTGTTTTTTCCGCTCGACACATATCCTAACACAAATCACATTGTTTTATGGACATGCTGTCTACTTAAAAGTTATTTAGAAAAAAAACATCAGCTGAACGATCTATATGTTTCTAAACAGCACGACGCCCGTGCTTCAGTCCTCGCAGCCTCGTTTTTCGTTCCTGTCAGAAATTAAATATGGCGCTTGCCGCGCTCCCCAAACTAAGGTCTGTTTGTTCGGTCGCATTTCTAAAAGCGAGCACTCGACGACACAGGAACATTGTGCAAGATAAAATCTCAAGGGACTGTTGTTGGTTTTTCTCGCAGTGACGCACTGAAAGCGTTTCACCTTTCACTCAGCGCCTGCCTGCCTCTGCGGGTTCAGCGCTAGGTGAGATATTGATCAAGACCTCCTCAGCTAGGTACTTAACCCCCGACATACAGTAAATGATGCCACTGCGAGCGCTATCTGTTGGCCTCGTTATGCTGTGATGCTCGTGTCGGGGGGGAAAGGAGATCTACCGTCACGTCTTTGATACTCTCTCCCGTCCACCGTCTTTCTGTTTCCTGAAGGAGTCCACAAAAACTCAGTTGCAGATTTTGAAGGGCTAGGCTGGGACGGCAATAGGCTTTTTAACTTTTAAAGGTACAAATTAGTTTTTTTTTTTTTTAAATAGTTGATGCATTTATTGACAGCATAGCAGCATGCACGCAGGATAAAGATTCTCTTTAAAGGGTTATGATACCCTAAAACACATTTTTTTAGATGCTAACATTGAGGCTATGTACAGTAATATCAATCTGCAAGTTATTAATGGATTGTTTTTTATGCTATTTTGTTCTTCCGGTTGAAAAAGCAACGTTGAACTTAAATGAAAGTATAGGATGTGTGTTCATTTGCAGAGGTGATTGGCTGCCAGTGGATCCATTGGGAATGGTATGTGGTAAGTCTGTAAGATAGACACAGGCTGTTTATGAGTTTGCCACCACAAAGTGATGATTGAGCATGGGAGGCAGAATTTTTACTCATCCATTTTTGGTCATCTTGCATCTTCGCCATATTGAATTGAATTGCGACCCATTTTTTGATCATCTTCTGCTGCATTTGTCGAATCTTCGCTAAATTCGGGTCAGATCACCTCCAGATCAGGCTGGCCAAAAGCCGTGGAGATATATTTTATAGTCCACATATTACATATCTAGATTTCCATGATGAGGTGTACAATGCTAGCTTTGACGCCAAACCTTTTTGCCTTTAGGTGGCGCTCCCATTAAATTGATTCTTGATTATTTTGATTTCGGAACAGCATGCTAACCACATCTTATTATAAATATTTTATTGGAAAAATAACAGGAATAGTGGGCTATCGCTTTCTATTAATAGTACAATATAATTTTTTCAATGTGATTATATTTACTTGTAGCTTGCACAATAGCATTTTATCTTGTACACTAAATAAAATAAAATAAAATGTGGAAAGTAAAAATTTGAAGCAACCTTTGAAATAGAAAAACTAAATTAAAAAGTTGTAAAATCTCATTTAATATATTTTTTCCAGTTATTGCTGCGCATGTAGGATGGTTAGTGTAATAATAATAATAATAATAATAATAATAATAATACATTTATTGTTTGTGATATCAGTTAAAAATGCAGATTCGACAGAATCACACAAGCTTTGTTGATTTTTTTTTTGGTTACAGGAGCACTTATTGTACTAATGTGCGAGAACATGCAATATTAAACATCTTGACAGTGAGAAGAGGCCGCGTGCAACGGGACTCCCGAACACGAACGCGTTCCGTTTTATGCAGGAAAGGCAAATGAAACATTTTTTTTTTCTAACGCATACTTAGAGGGTTAACAGAAGTGTGCACGCAGCAGCATGTGAACTCTCAGCCCTGCTCTTATTCAGTCAGTTCTGCTCATCGCCGCACGAGGCTGCGCGCTGCTGTCAGACGCGCGCGCTGGAGACAGAAGAGACTCTCATCACGCGCGGCGCGGCGGCGGAGAGGAGAGCAGGCATCGCATCGCATCGCGTCTGTCCCCGGCACTCACACCGCGCCGCATTGAGGATCGTACCCTTACAGAGGAGCAGCACGAATTACGCGGAACACAGTGCGTAAAATCCACAGCCGAGGCTTCAGCGTGACTGCGCTTCAGGTAAAGCTCCTCTCCATAAACTTATGCTTTATTGCAGGGACTTACAGCCGATGCGTGTTTCCAACTCTCAGATTCTTATGTAGAAGATCTGTTGAGATGTATAACACGGCTGGAGATGTGTCTGTAACGCTGACAGCGTCGTATACAGAAGGGTTACGCGCAACTTGTTGCCGGTAGTTTGCATAATAATCAATAAGCCGATTTATCTTTAATGCGTCTTTTGCTTTGCGATATGATCGATATGTGCATTTGCCCGAGCGAAAAGTTGGAAAGAGTTGCCTAGGTATTCCACAGACACAATCATCATCTACTGTTCAATTGCAAAACCTGCTGATAAAAGCCGAAATGACTGATTGTTGCGGTGATTCATTGGGTTAGTTTGGCAGATCATTCAAAACGGCGTCAACTGTATATGTACTGTATGTAGGCATGCATTAAATGTACGTCGGGTGAATACAGGTGGGACCTTTTTCGGTCCAAATGTTGTGATCTATTTTTTTTTTAGTAAGGCAAGCATATGCACTAATGATAAAGATGATTGAGCTTGTCCCATTTTACCTGGATGCACTCTCTGTATCAGAAATAGGTTTTCTGTGCTTCTTTCCATTGACGATGCATATTTTAAAGGTTACAGTGACCACGGGCTGTGTTTTCTCCAGCACTGTTACTCATCCAGGCAATAATTTAGTGTCAGGTCAGTATTGAAACTTGACCATTGTGTTGCGTGAACTTCTGTCTTGACGCGCTTGACTGAATGGAGGCTCGTCTCCTTTTGTGTGTCGTCGAGGTGATCACCTATTGATCAAATTCTGAATCTGCTCAATTAGACCGGAAATGATTGATCATCGGTGGGATTTATTGGTTCGGTGGATCGTTTAGAGCGCCGTCAATAACATTTTGCCCAAAAAGGGCTACGGTTCTCATCTTAACCAGCATGATGTGCATATTCTGAAATAAGACATTTCAGTATTTCTTCATATTGACTCGTGCGGGCTTGTGTGGCATTATTTAGAATCGCTTTAATATTCAAACAAGGTATGGTTTCTGTAATATTTATGTGATGATCTCCTCTTTGACTCCCTGCAATATTTTGCCATTTTGGTACTTTATTATCATTAAAACAGTATGTTGATGTAGTACAGCCTTTCGTCATGCTCGGGTTGGTTTGTAGATAATTGAGAATGTAATGAATAGCACAACGAGAACACTCCCTTCTTATTTATATTTAGTCAGTAATTAACTTACGTCTCATGCATGCGTGCATACATATATGCATTAGACATCGTGCATGAAGTGGTTTATTATGTTAATTTCGGCCACGTCGTCGTTCAAAGCTTTGTGCTTGCAAACCGAGCGGTCCTTTTTCAGTAAGGAAAGAATGCAGACTATGTTTGCATCCGTGTTGCACGCGTTTGATTTTGAGTTGCTTAATTCCCCCGCCGCGTGTTTTCTTTATCTTGCAGTTTCCCGTAAGAGCAAGGCAGCTTTGACCGCGTGGCACTCATCCACGTCGATAAGTCAACATCTCTAAAGGTTTGTCTCCTGAGCGAGCGCACGCCTTTCATGTCTTCTACGTGTGTGGGAAAAACTCGACAGCGTTTCCTCTCTCGTTCACGAACCGGTGGCTGTTTGCCCCCTCGTTGTGTGCCGACATGATCTCCGTTTAATCCTCGAGCGTCTCGGCTCTGTTCTCGCTGATTGTTGTCATTTACCCAGCTCCCCATTGGGCCCCTTGGAGCCCGTGCTGGAACTCGATAACCAATCAGCGATTTAGATTATCCAATTAAGCGACTGATGTATGTCCAGAGATGCCTTAAAGCGTGGCACCCTTCGGATTACCCGCCGCTAATGAAACCTGAGTTGCGTCGGCGCATTCCGACTTGCGTGTAATTATCGCATTAATTTTTAACGCAGCCCGCAATTATAAACACGGCGCTGTGAGTTATCGGCTGCCTTCACCTTTGGCTCCGAGGCTGTATATATGCGGGTGTCATTGCATTCCCATGCATTTGCTGAGTGCTATCGACAGCTCCGTTGATATGCGATCTCGCGCACCGCCGTAATGCGACTGCAGAGGCCTGTCAGCGGCGCTTTTCCATACAAGCTCATACATGCTGCGAACTCACATAAACTAATGTGTTATAGATTCATCGTGATTTATGTCTCGAGAGCGGCCGCGCCGGCTTCGGGTCCTCAGACTCGGGCCCCCGGACACACAGCCCTCTTTGATAGATCGTGTGGAAGAAGCGACGTGCCACGGACAACATTGATTACCTTTTACTGAGTCTGAGTATAAACCTTAGCGCAGCGGGACTCGCGAGGGTGGGGGAAGTTGATGTATGTTGCCTGAGGGGCGGTAGAGATGACAGATATGGGTTACAAATGAGAGAGGTTTTATGACTCCTGGAAGGAGGACCATCAGGCCCGTTTAATTGATCTCGGTCTGGCGGTGGAGTTCGGGGAGCGCCGCTGCAGTTTTGCACCTGCTTTAGGTGCCTCTGCCACGGACCTTTGCTTAAATTATCTGCTGCGTTACGATCCCACACCTGCTCCGAGATCCAGCTTATGCCAAAGGAACGCGACCCCCCGTGTTTCCGGCCTCGCTGTCTTCCTGGCTGTGTGGGCTTTTCACCCAGTTGCCCGTGAAACAACGGCTGCTTTCTCACCGTTGTTGTGAAGCGGAGTGGGCGATATTTATGAGATGAAGTCTCACGGCACAACAGGATAGTTTGGTTAACATTTAGCACTGATAACAGCTTTGTCTTTTCATGAAGGGAAATGCATTAAAATCTTAATTGAATCTTTACATATCTACAGGCTTTGTTGGTTTTTTTGAAAATCAACATGGCGTTCGCATGCAGCGTTCCCTTTCATTTGTTCTCGCTCAGCAAAATGCATACGAGGATTTGGACTGTCGTTTAACGCTGTAAATAAGATTTTATGACGCTGTAGCATTTTTCTTTTGCATTCATTTAAGCTCAACGTTTTTGTTCATCCCGACGTAAAGAAATAGAGCTTCATGAAAGGGAATATGAAGAATATTAGGCTGTGCTTTGTATGCAAATGATAAAAAATATAAATAGCACGTTTTTTTATTACGTAATACTTAAAAATATATTTTTTAATTTGCAGTGAAAAAATAGGATATTCAAATCCACTTTTTTCCACTTTATTCACTGGTTGCATTGTACATAAATAAAACTGCTTGCATTGTCAAGATTACAAAAGTGAAATAATGCACGGCCCTTATTGTGCTGTTATGTATTTAATGCATCTGACTACATTAGATGTTCTCATAACGCTACTCTTTCGTTTAGCTCCTTTTCAAGATCTTTTGCTCTTTTCCTCATGCATTTTTAGTCTGCCTTCTTGGCAGATTTTTTTGTCTGAATGGGAGCTACATCAGAAGAAGCGTGTAGTTCAGAGGACCACCGGACTCATTTTTTTTCTCCTGTAATGGGACGTAATTTAGAGTGAATCGGGACGTTTTGTGAGAAAACTAAGGCTGGGTTGGATTTTATACATCAATCGGACATTAGAATGTATGCTGCGTGTTTTCCAGTGCAATGGCTCATTTTCCGTTCAGCTATTTGTTCACATTATTATAGCTTTAGATGCAGAGCGAGTTTTACACAGACAGCACAAGCATCAGAATGGCTGAATTAACACGCACGCATGCCGATTTGAACAGAATATTTGCTTTTAAACCTAATTTTTCATTCCATTCACTCTCTTTCTGTTATCCGCAAGGCTTTATACCTTTGAAATAAAGAAGGTATTATTAGAATGAACACAGCGTTTTACCTTGTACCGAGTTTGCCTCTGTCATTATTCCCTGCAGTAGCGAAGCATGCAAACAGCAGTGGAATAAAACGAAAAGCTGTGTGTTTTTTCAGGTAACCGTGATTACATGCAGGTCAAGTGGCTTTTTCAAAAGCGTTTTTTGGAGCACCGCAACAATAATTCAATAATTGCTGTCATTACTCTGTCAGGCCGTATTACCGTTACTCGAAGCGGTACCCTTGAGAATGAGTCTTTATTTGAATATGGACCAAGAACGGACTTTTTCATATGCAACAGAGACCAAAAAGCATTGCGCGCGGTTAATTATTAACGTTTTAGCATGCAGCGGCCGAAGCGCATGGCGAGACCGCTGCTTTTAGATTGGGAGGAAATGTTTTGAGCTCGTAGTTCTGATTTGCTCAGAGCAAAGGAACGCGAAGACGCACAACGACGGCGTTTGCGTCATCGTGCTTTCGGCTGCAAATGACCTGATCTCCGTACGGGCCGCAATTCACGAATTCATCAATCTGTCTTTTCACCCCAGTTGTTGCAGATACCGTAATCTGTGTTGATAAATGTTGCATGACACATTAAGAGAAGAAACAGGCACGCGTTCCCCCAAATTTTGCGAGGAGGAGACGCGAAATCTGTCAGGGCGATTCAGGAAAAATAAACAAATGTGAAACTGACTCCCTCGTCGCGGATTCATAGAGCGTTTTAATCATTTCTTTCTCAATGTTGGTCATCCAGAAGCATGTTACCATGGAAATTTAGCTTGGCTGGATGAGTTGGCATTTGTCAGAGGAGACGGCAGTAAATACATGTTAGAATGTCTCACACGGCTTTCTTTTATGAGTTGCATCAGACATTCATGTGTTTTTCTGGAGAAAGAGAGCTGCTTTGCTTTGTTGCTCTGTCAATGGTCCGTACATCGCCCGCAGTGCTTCCTGGCAGACGCACAAACAATATATATAAATAAGTACATTAACAATAATTAATTTTCACGCCATTCTGTGGAACACAGTCGATTTTCGATGGTAATTAACCAGCACTAAACAGGCTGTCTGTGATTGCTTTAGAGTCTCTGAAGCGATTTTTGTTGCTCAGAGCTTGCTCTTTCATTGCTCAGGAGACTTTATGAGATGCTTCCCTTAAAAGTCTGTGGAATAAATCAAAATAGATGCGAACGGAGGCCAGCAGTGGATACGGCGGATGGCTCGGATCATTTGGTCTGATGAGTTTCGCATGCATTTGCTATCCTGGCAAATCTGAGCACAGTTTGAAACGGTGAGCTCTTTTCTGAAAATCGTGAGGAGACGGAGATTTCTGGGCTCTTTTTCACAGACGGTCCTTTGAGAAACAAGACACTTCTGGAAAGCGCTCCGTTTGCTCTTCGTTTAATCTCAGCACCGTCTAAGAAATATGTCAAGACGAGTCAAATAAGCGCCACAATACGCATTGTTTCAAAAAGAAGCTTAGCGGAAAATCGTTAAGTTCGTGTTTGTAATATCTTAATATTCAGACTCGTAGTTGCATTTAGCAGAGTTATAATAGTTATATTTTTGCGATGATGCATGCCGAGATTTGCTGTATATAAAGTATCACTTAACATAGAGTATATACTGCTTTACATGTGTTTTGTGTAAGTGTGGATACGGCTGGATATAACTCGTACTGTTGGGAAGATCGGATCATTTTTCTGCTCAGCAAAAGAAAATATCCCGCCAACCCCAAGCCATTTGGTTCTTTTCAGCAGAATATGATTAAAATGTTACATGTTAATTCCCAGACACATCTATTTCTGCACTTCATGGCCAAATTATGAAAAACTGAAATTGGTTCGTTTGGTTAGTCTATGCTAGTCTTTGGGTCAGAGTCACTTGTTCAAAAAGGTGCTTCACGGTGCCTATTTTGCCTAAATTGATCCATAAAGAACCTCTTGTCTATTTCACAAAAGGTTCTTTGTGGTGAAAGAAGGCTCTTGAGAAGATAAGTTCTTTAAAGAACCTTTTACTAAATGGTTCTTTGTGGAAGCAAAAAAGGTTCTTCTTTATTGCACCGCTAAAAATAAACACCTTCGTTGCATGTTCTATTATATTTAGGAATGATTGAAATCATGTTCTGCATCGTACGGATAAAGTTTAAAGCATTAACCGACTCTTTTTTCCCCGCATTCAACGTTACGGACAATAACAATCGTGACTCTAAATTCACAAACGTGTAAATAAAAAAAAGAAAACTCTAGGAGTCATTTCTGTCCCCTGTACAGAACCGAAAAAATGAAGTCTGAGATGACTCGATATTCCAGAGACGTATTAAAGATTTATTCAAAATCGTTTACAAATGGCCCATCACTCGAAACCACAGCCATAAAGGTCTGTTTCTCTCTGGGTTTCTACCCTCCTCTTAAAAATGTTCACACACCGTCCAGTTTTAAATTTTAAAGCGATGTTGGTGTCTATTCCTCTGTGGTCACCGGAGGGCTGGAGCGGGTCAGCTGTAGCTACAGGCTTTTCTCTGATAACCCAGGCTCCATCGGCGCCGCATGCGTTCGGACACGGCCTTCTCCCAGTACGGCATGCGGGTCTCCAAAACGATCTCGACTCAGCCCCGAACTTCTCCCAGACCGCAGTCGACTCAGATACTCGTAGGCGTAACCCACCGATAGGATGAACTCCCCGACAGCACTTTGCTCACGTTTGCCATCAAAGTAAGCCCTCAATTCCAAACGTCTCCTGAAAATGATTCATCTTGTTGAGTTATTGCCCGTTGTTCACCTCTATCTTTCAAGAGCGCCGCAGTATTACTGGAGCCATTCATATTTGATTATGGCTATTGCGGGGGGCTCCGGCGCCGCTCGCGGATTTCCAATCTCTGGGAATGTGTGTTGACTTTGCGAGCGAACGGTCGAGCCCGGCGACCCTACATCACGGATGTGACACAAGGCCACGAGCTTCGATCAGATCCGCCCGACGGACCCTACTAGTCCCCTCGTATGACCAACGACGACCCCCGGGCCGAGGGGACTCTTCAAATCACGCTATTTTTATTCGGCTCGGGTGATGGGGTGCGGAATATGACCGTGTTACTCAGGATATGAGTCAGCCTCTCGGTTTGATTTAGGGATTTTTGGCGCCCCAAACTAGACGTGAATAACGATGGCTTCCAAACTGTCTTGGGGGAAATTCATTAATATTTAACACCTTAAGGTATAGACACAAGGCTAAAAAGGTTAAGCAGTTTGTATTTGGAAGCTAAGGTTTTGATGTTTTTGTATAGCTAATTAGTAAAACGGTAAATATCAGACTGGATGGATAGATGGATGGATAGATGGATAGATAGATAGGAACTCTGTTTACTCTGTATCTACTATACATTTTTTCTCAAAGATTATCATTAATCATTTAACTTTCCAAAATTTTTTTACCCAGAAATTCTCATTTTATAAAACATGAAAACAAAAAGTATAATATATAAATAGAATTTTATGCAAATTACAATTTGTAATTATAGAGAAAATCATATAAAAAAAAAAAAAAACTCATTATACTTCACTCCTGCATTTTTTATATATATATATATATATATATATATATATATATATATATATATATATATATATATATATATATATATATATATATATTTCAGTATATGACAGTTTTAAATCTTTTAGATTATTACAAAATGAAGAAAAAAAAACCCTATCTGGACACACATTTTTTTCTGAATTAATATTTATTTACAGCTTAATATGTATTTAGTATTTTGTGTCAAAGTCTTTGTGAATTTCTAAGAATGACTGCTAAATGCTTATCTCCCCTCGTGTGTTTGCTCTATTTGCTTCATATCCTGTTATCCTGTTTCACTTTAAAAAAGGTGACATTATAGATGCAGAGATTTCTGCTGGATGTTAGTTTGATCAGTCACTCATTCATCCGTGAAACCAGCAGCTCTCCTTTTACTACATCAAAACAGCATTCTGTGACATTATTGCAGATATATTGAGATTTTCCATGCCGTGTTGAGCTCTGACTCGAGGACGGCAGTGTTTCAGTGACAGTGTGCAGTTTATCTCTGACAGTGTGTGTGTGTGCGCGCGCGCGTGTGTGTGTGTGAGATAGACTGAACCAGAATGATGCTGGCATGAAAGAAATAAAGAGAAAAAGAGAGTTTGCCTGCTGTCAGGCGGCATGACTCCAGTGGGCTGATGGTCTGCGGCTCAGGTGGGAGTGAAACAGGAAGTTAAAGCTCGACTAAGTCACGCAAACTGATCTGGAAAGAGAGAGAGAGAGAGAGCGCTTCTGGAAGGAAGAAAATCACCGAAGAGATGTGTCAGTTGTTCCTCCCAGACAGCTATTAGATCTTATATCACATTGAAACCAGCATTGCATCAGCCTCTAGTTATCCGTATTGGAAAACTCATATCGGTGGTCCACTAAACTGCAAACTCCATTAACACTTGCGAGCTATGAAAGAGCAATGTCATTTTCCTCAGGGAGCTGTTAGTCTCTCGTCTTACGGTTATAGTAATAAGATAAGTACAGACATGAGAGATCAGCATATTCCGGCCTTGATGTCAGTAATGATATACGTGCATAAAAACGCTCTCAGAGTTTTGTTAAAATGTAAATTAGCGACTGCAACAAAAGCCGTGTACACGAAATTATGTCCATGCAGCAGTTACGGAGCGCTTTATGAGCGCGTATGGTTGCATGCATTGCAGTAGCGCATGCAAATAGATGTTTCAGGCTGTTATTATGCGCTGCTGATTTTATATGTGCTGCTTTGCATTGTATCAGATTATGCCACGTGTGTAAATAAGTCTCTGGCAACAACGTGAATATATTGCTGCCTTTTATAAGCAAGGGTAGCTAGTCATTGTAGTGCGGGGAGACGCTCGATGAGGTTTACTGTACGTACGAATGTTTGCGTAGAGAACATTTGTAAATATGACAGCTGCTTCAGCATGTATGGCTCGTCAGTTCGGCATCCAGATTTTAATCATCTCTGGATTTGCTTCTCGCTGCGTCCTGAAGTGGATGCGCTCTGAATTTCTTGCTTTAGTCGGTTTGTTCAGTTTGTGTGTGTGTGTGTGTGTGTGTGTGTGTGTGTGTGTGTGTGTGTGTGTGTGTGTCTATCTATTACAATCACACCAGAAGGCAAAAGTGGCCAGTTCTGATTCTATGCTCAAATTCAAATTCTGTTGGTTTTTCTTTACTGAACTGAGTTTTGGCACAGGAAAAAAATACATAGTTATAGACTTAAGACAGTAAATAGGAAAGAAACATATTCCACTACTATACTATGTATGTTTCAAATGTAATATTTGTATTATATTTTTATTTAATGACAATTAACATATATATATATATATATATTTACATTTATTTATTATTTATTACAATTTATTTAACATTTTATTTTTTATTTATAACCGTCCTAAACAAGCAGTTTCACAAAGCAGATGATTATATATACTTGCAAGACAAAATAATAGCTGAATTTATTAAATGACCCTGTTCAAAAGATTGCATACCCTTGAATCTTGAGTAATGCTGTGTGTAGTTTCCTGGATGATCTACATTTTTTTTTATGCCGTATGTTGTTGTTTTTATGCTGTTCTTCAGAAAAATCCCCCGGCTCCAGCACATGCTTTGGTTTTTCAGCATCTCATGCATATTTGAACCCTTTTCAACATTGATGTATGGTTCGAAATCCATCTTTTAACGCAGATGACAATTGAGTTAGTCAAACATAACTATTAGAAAAGGTGAAGACATGTACAACGCAGTGCATTAAGAGACAGAGGGTGCACATTGCATGAGCAGGGTAAATTTGACTTATTTTTAAGTATTTATGTAGATTTTTAAGTCCAGTAGTAAAAAAAAACATGGTGTGCATGTATATTTTCACATGTTGCATTTTTAAAATGTGGCTTCTGTTTTATCTGCTATGATATTTCATGCACATTTTTTCTATATATACTGTATATGTCTGCTGTTTACATTTCTTATATAAATACACACACATGCATGTATATATTTCAGAAAAAATATGTTTATATATAAAATATATTTCTTTAAAATCTAAAATTATACTAAAAGAAAATAGACACGCAAGTACATGTCGATAATTTCCATATACATACTGTATGTGTGTACTTTATATAGTAAATATAGAAAATGCACGTAAATGTATGCAAACAAACAACGAAACTTTTATTTTGCATGCAATTAATTGCGATTAATCGTTTGATTTTTAAGTAAGAGAGGTTGTCTTTGGCCCGGGTGAAATCTTGACGTGCGTTTCTCAATGTCAGCTGTGAAATCCGCACTTTTCGCTAGGAATAAGTTGCGATACGACCGCCGCGCATCTGTTTCTAATGTCACACCGTTGCGAGCGCACAAGTTTAATCTGCGGATACAGTGGGATTTGATGCAACGATGCATATCTCCGAGAGATTAGGACCGATGCGGGACGTGACGAGCCGCTGGGCTTTTTGTATGCATTTCTCTGTTGTTTTGCTGCTGTAATGGGCTTTGTAAGTTAATACCCGGGAGACACGACGATTCTTCTGAGCCGGTCTCGACCGCCCGGTTCCCCGCGCTCTCCCGTCTTCATTAAAACCCGAGCTTTTCCACGGAGTGACAATAATCACCACGGCCGGCCTCGTGCGCTGATGTGAAGGGAGTTGTTGTTGGATACGAGAGATCGTTCTTGACACATCGCCGGGGTCACTGGCGTCGTTCGAGCGGTTTCGTTTGAGGCCGGGGACGCCAGAGAGAGGAGCGGTGCCTTTTCACGCTCTAATTTGGGCCAGATGCGTCCAAAGCCGTGACCTTTCTCTCGCACACGGGTGATTGGTTTGGAGGCGCCCCCGGAGGGACTGGTTCTGCTTAACGAAGGCGTCCGCCGCCGGACGTTTGATGCAGATCGCCGGGGTGAATCTAAAGCACGTCGTGACGGTGCACTCTCAGATGCTGTTAACAGCGGCGCGTTTTAATTATATCCGTGCAAGCTAGTTATCAAAGCTAATTGACACGCTTTTCTCTCATTTGCCTGTTTTATGGTAATTTCGTGTCTTGGCAATTTACTTCATTTTGCTGAAGTTTATGTTTTGCGTACGAGTGCACAGATTTCTTTTTTTTCTAATTGCAATAGACTGATTAACATTATTTTGTCCTTACGCTGAAGTATTGCTGTATTCGTGAATTGTTGGGTTTATGATGCTCCAAGTTACTCTGAGCCGTGGAATACCACGGTATTACTCTGGTATATTTCAACAAAACAAAATCAAAACAAAATCGCACAAAGAAATGTCTAGATTATATTCCACCCCCGCATTCATTCTTTCTTTTTTTGTAGCAGATTTTAATTATACGTATATGTTATCTTTGATGGCAATTAAGCGCATTTCTCCCTACTAATGTGCATTACTGTAATACGTACAGTATATAACTGAATAAATTCAAAAAATTTAAATAAATAAAAATAGATGCACGCCTAGTTGTAACAGAAATATAAATTTTTGGAAGCAATATATATCGTAAAAAAGCACTATAAAAATACATGTGTAATTGAAACAAGCAAAAAAAAGTTTTTTATATGCATTTAGAACACTTTTTATCTTTGCTAAAAATATATATTTTATTTTAAACTGTGTAATTTTAACGCATTATTTTTAAAATAAGATGGCCTTCATTTTCCTTCAAGCAAAATGAAATATTTTTTTTTATGCATTCTAAACTAGCTTCTCTGAGCTTTATAGACAACAACTGATCTGAATCTTCTAAACTGATCTGAATCTGAATCTGAATCTGATCTGAATCTTCTAAACTAATCTGAATCTGATCTGAATCTTCTAAACTGATCTGAATCTGAATCTGAATCGTCTAAACTGATCTGAATCTGATCTGAATCGTCTAATCTGATTTGAATCTTCTAAACTGATCTGAATCTGAATCTGATCTGAATCTTCTAAACTGATCTGAATCTGAATCTGATCTGAATCTGAATCTGATCTGAATCTTCTAAACTTTATTAATAGTCACTTTCCGGTCACCTCTAAGATACAACTTAGATGTGCGATCTGAACCCTCATCGCATGTATATAGGATTTCTGATTACGCTTTTCCTTCGTTACGACAATCAACCCCAAACGATTCCTACTCAAACGAGAATGACATTTGAGAGAGACACATGTGAGCTTCCTGTAATTGGTTCAGGCGGCTATTTTACAAGGCGAAGATTTAAATGACATAATTCTCCGCGTGAAGATAAGAGCTGAGGGTTTAATTATGGCTTTATCTTACAAGGTGCAGCGTCACGTCATCGCCTAGGTTTGTTTACGCCCGTGATGTACTACTAAAGCGGCCTGTTACGTGCTGATAAAGCGCCATTACACGCAAGGTCTCCAACACGGATAAACGATAACAACACCTGGAGTGGAAAGACGCGTCTTACTCAGCCTTTCAACTCGGATCCGGGAGACGTCACGCGCCTCGGCGCCGCGTTACGCAGCGATTTGCCTTTGCGCTTTTCTCTTTCTTTTTTTGCAGCCCGCCGGATGAAAGGCTTGCATGCGAAGCCCGTGTGTTGCTGCGATGTTGTGCGGAGGCGGACAGCTCGTCTCTGAAACAAACAGAGCGACGTTCTGAGGTGAACAGTAATTTAATTTAATTATTTAATGGTGGACCCACTTATTATAGAGGGTCAACAGCCCTCCACGCTGAGTTGACGCTCGGATGATGTTCTCTCTCTTGACCCTCAGCGGTGTTGGCGTATAGCCGAACAAATAACTGCTTACGCGTGAACTAAACATTCATTATTCATCCTCTTATCAATCCAGAACCTTACAAGAAGACTATTTCCGTCTAAATTGTTCCGTAAAGAACCTTTTAACATCCAGAGACTCTTTCTGTTTCTCAGAAGGACCCTTTAGATTGTGAAATGGAGTCAGAAAGAGACCGAATGGCATTCGCTGAAACGTTTAATACATTTAATACTCTATAGGAGTTCAATTTTTGTATCACATACTACTCTATTCTTTGTGTTCTCAATCGATGCTTATTCTTATGCATTTATTTGATCAAAAATGCGTGAAATGCGTGAGCTGTTTTCTATGCGATCATATGTTAAAATTGAATCAAAGCTTAATTTTCTGCATCATCGCTCCAGTCTTCGTGTCATATCCTATGCTGAATATTCTTATTTGTGGCTAAAGAAATATTTATTTTTTCTAAATATTTGTATTACATTGTAGCGGAAACTGATTTGACGCTTAGGATTGTCTGAAGAATAAAACGTTTCTCTGAAACACAAATCTTTACACTGGATCGGTTTGACGATCCTCGCCGATATAAAAGTACTGCTTTCTTTCAAATAAAACAATCTTACAGACTCAAACCGTTGCACTTAACCGTTCAACGTAAGATAGAAAAACCCATGTAATGTATTTAATCTCTTAACTGCAGTATAACTGCTTAAAATTCCGAGCAGCGTGCACTTCTTGAGGTATTTTCCGGCATTGCTCTGGGGATGTTACATGCACATGCGTGTGTCCGAGAGGCTCGTGATAACGGCAGGAGAGGCGCACCTGCTGCGTTCTGCAGCTCGTCTCGCTGCCATAAATCCACGATTGCGTCACCCGTGCGCAACTCTGCCAAACCGCACGTAATTGATTCGCGTCTGGCTCCGTGCCGGCGGACACAACATGGCTTTGCGGACCACGGCCACGGTTTTGTTTGTACCTGCAGGACATTCGTGAAGCCTGGAGTCCGTTGAGAGCTTTAGTTGTATTTTTGCATAAAAGCTTCACTATTAATGGAGAGATCTGTTTGATTTCCTCTAGATTAAAGGCTGCGGGCGTCAAAAAAACATTAAGAAAACCTGTGTTTCTGCATAACTTTTACTTCATGAGGTTTTTTAACTTTTTGTCTAATGCAGTGTTATTTTAGTATCACTTTTTTTTTTACTTCTTCCTCTTATAGTTTTATTCATATTTTGATAGTTATTTGTATATTTTTCATTTTCTTTTATTTGAGTTTTTTTACATTTGACATTTGTTTTTATTTCTTTATAGTTCTTATTTTGTTGTTGTTTATTTCCATTTTATTTTTATTTTTTTATTTTTTTATTAAAAATATACAATTAAAATTAAGTATTGCTTAGCTAAAATAATAGTAAACACACACACGCAATGAGTAATAAAAATAATTCACTCATTAATACTTTTACAATTATTATTTTTATTTTATTGTATTTATAACAAGTAAAAATGTTCTAATAAATATTTAGCAATTTTTTTTTCATGGAAAGTTTTCTTATTTACTATTTTTAGTATTATTCAATCTAATAAATTTAATAAGAATTTGATGCAAATATGATAACATTTCTATACTATAAATTAGCATATTTCATTAGAATGCTAAAAATACACTTTACATACATATTAAAATATATATATTCTGGTATTTATTTTTTCGAATATGTATGTGTCTATTAAGAATTTGTATTGTATTTGCAACAATTTGCTGATGTTTGGTCACGATGATATTAAGTTGCTTTCAGTAAGTCTCTGCGTTAAAGCCGGTTTGGCCGTCACACGCAGCATCTTTTATCGATACTATTTTCTCTGTGAAGTGTTAACCAACCCACCGCCCGTCTGGACCGTCTACCACTTCACAGAAGGTCCTCGTTTGAGCCGCTTCTCAGTCTCAGACGCCACAGATTCCTTCGACAAAAGTATCGTAATCCAACAAACCCTCGGCGCACATTCTGGCAGACGTCGCCGCGCAAACCGCTCATATTTTCATCTGCAAAATTAATGCAGCAGATTAAAAAAACCCCGTGACGTCGTAAATCGGAGTTCTCTTGCTTTAGCTTTGAGCTCGCTTAAACGCTTACTCCTACAAGGTGACAAAATAGCAAGCAGAAAATCGGGACTGTCTTTGGCAGTGACTTTATTTTTCGTCTTTCAAGCATCAATCGATTGCTAAGTGAGAGTTTATTTTGTACGTGTGCGGCTTTTGTCCGTGGCACAAGACCGCGCGTGATATGTTTTGCTCTTCAATAGCCTTTTTAATAAGAAATGCATCAATGGAGGAAAGGAAACCGCGCTCACGTCGAGTCGATTCATCGAAGTTTCATCTAGTGAAAGAAACGAGGAAAGGAATCTTAGCATGCATTGAATGTTTTGTATATTTTATGTTATTGCAAAAGCGTGAAATATTCTCAACGGGTCTGTTATTTCCTCTCGCCGTTGAATTTATATTACCGGCATAATTGCTGCCGTGCTTGGCTTGAGCAGGTGTTACGAGGGCTTCTGAAGTCGTACGGACAAAAGCGTTGTGTATCCGAAGAAATATTACTCATTCATAAACCCTGGAAAGAAGGAAAAAAGTGCAGATATCACACGGCTCTAGAGCGGATAAAACACAATCCCGCTAATAAACTGCTAGAGCACATCAATAAAGCGGAATGAAACTTGAGTAAAATGAGAAAATACTCCAGGTACGCTTGCGAGAACGTGAAACAGAGCCGGATAAAATTATTCAACACAAACACTCAAAGGGAGACGTCAGAAACAAGCAATTTCTCGACGCGTAATTGTGGAGTTGCTGGAAATATCTGACTCATCAATAGTCTAGCAGTCTCACGTGGAACCGATGCTGGAAGAGCAAAAACACGCAGGCTTTCTCTTTCATTAAAACATCGCCTTCGTCTCAGGTGTTTCTCCATCGAGGAGATACAAAAATGCCCCCCGAATAGAGTTAGAGCAGCTGTTCGAGTTTATATCTGCAACATCTCATTGGTGGTTTTGATTTCCGTTGGTTTTAAAGTATTTGATCGCTTCTTTACGTCTCAGGAGACTTATTTCTTCACGCTTTGCATTTCTATAAAAGTCGTTTTAATCGGGGGTTAACCGATAGGAGAAAAATGGCTACTCTTGACGTGGTGTGGTATTATTAAGTGTGAAGCGCGCAGACTGGCTGCAACGCTTGATTTGAAGACATCTAATTGGAAATTAGATCAAAAGGACTTGCTTGTATGAGAGCTTTGGACTTGTTTTCCAGTAAAAATGCCTGAAATGTTTAAACCGTGTGCATTCACGGCGTTGGTCAGTGCAATGAGAGCGAATGCACTTGTTTAATGGAAAAACCAAGTCATGCAGCATTGCTTTTCAAGAAAATGGATATTGTTGCAAAGTATGGTGAGAAACACGCAGGCGACGTGTCCGCTTGTTCTCGCCGCGTTCTTGGCAAGCGACCTGATTCGTGAGGTCTTTCGCGTCCTTCGGGTTTGCATCAGAACGCGCTTTAGCCACCAAGCCGTGCTAAAACGCCTAGATTGTTTGGACAGTAAGCGCCAGCATCCGTCAGGCGGTCTGTCAAAACAGATGCATTTCTCCACGCCGGAGGACGGCGACGCGTTAATGCAGAAATATGTCGCGCTAATGTTTTAACTCCTGATCATTTGCTCTGAAATCCAGTCAGCAAACGAGTCTTGTGAAAGTCTGGGAGTGCTGCCACGGATGCAAACTTGCTGCACATCCAGCGAGCCGCCCTCTTTTTCCCGGCGTTCCTCGCTGCATCCTAAATGAATCGAGTGTCGGCGAGCGATAGCGTCTTCCTCTCACGGCTCCTCTGAGAGCGAGGGCGCGGAGGAACCGCTAACAAGGACGGTCTGACCACGCTCATCAGAGAGATCTCTGTGCGCTGGAGAAAGAGCAGCTTTGTAGCTTTTTAGTGACTTTCCTCTGGTGTTGCGTGTCACGTTATTATCTGCATTGCAAAATAAACTCAGCCCGAATCACTCCGGCTTCAAGCATGTTTTTCCTTCTTTGCCAAAGTTCGGGGGCGTGAATGTTCCCGATTCTCTCGCTCTCGCTCGGCGAAAAGTCAAACATTGCCATTTATATTTTCATATTTTTAAAACGGCGATTCTCTTCAAATCGTTTCTTTGATGAACAAACGGCAGCTTTTATTTATAATAGGTATACTTTACTTTACTTTTGATCAATTAAATGCGCGCTTTCTTAGTTTAGGCCTTTGTTTTTTTCAAAGCCAACCCAAACATTTGATATTTTTCATGCAAGACCAGAAAAGCAAACTTTTAACCATTAGTTAGGCAACGATGCTGCAAATAATGGCTTTTTTTTAGTAAAATGCCTCAAAAATGCTTAAAGCAAGATCAGCATCTGTAAAAAAAAAAGGCAGGCAAATAATAATGATAATAAAATAATAATTCTTTGATCAATTGAAAGTACAAAAGAATTGCCTTTAATCAAAATGTACATAATTTGTAATATTTTTTTACTGTTATATTTAACCAAAAAAAAAAAAAAAATTAAATAAAAAATTACATTTTCAATAAACTGAAAATAATACATTTATGTGATTTTGAAAGTTGATGATTTATTATTTATCATTATTGATTATTAACATTTTTTCTACTAAAAATACATAAAAATGTTTTTAAAGATTTGCAAATCAAAGTCACTAATTTTAAATAACTGCCTTTTAAATTTTAATGCATTTTAAAAAGTGTTTTCCCCTGTTGTCTAATAATTATTTGATGAATAGAAAGTTCAAAAGAGCATCATTATTTGAAGCAGAAATCTTTTTGTAACAATATAAATGTTGGCGCTTTGACAATGTAACGGTCCTTGCTGAATAAAAGAGGTATTTTGGTTAAGTATTATGTTTTGAGAGAGCCGTTAGTCCGTACACTGCAAAAAGAGCTTTTTTATGAGTTTTTAAACTTTACTCACCGCTTGTTTTCTAGCAAGAATACCTCAAACGCTTAAAATGTGAATCATTAACTCAACTAGCAAACTGCATGAGATACGAGAAGTTGTGCTTTCTTTGTCTTTCCTGTACAGTAAGATCAAATACACTCGTTTTAAAGATATTTTCTCTGAAAAAGTCCACATCTTTCAGGCGATGTTCCTCTCAAGTCATTTCGTCTGATTCCCGGATTTCCCTTTAGATGTTTTAACTGGAAACTAAGAGGAAGGTGCTCTTAAAAACGATTTTCTGAAGTGAAGACGATAACAGATGCGCTTTTGTCCGTGAGAAAACATCACGATACGCCATCCTGCTGCTGATCGGGCGTTTGCGCGCTCTTTACTAGACTAAATAGCCTCGCCAGAATACAATCGGCATCAAAGTCTTCTTTTTCGGCGGGTTGGCGCACCATGCTGGCGCTTTGAAGTGTTGATCAAAGACGCCCCTGAGGAAAGAAGCGCAGACACATTCGACTCCACCTGTTTTCACCCAGTGGTCTATTTGAACCAATTACACTGAAACTTTTATCCCCAACCTCCCAAGAGACACAGCAGACACTTTTGAAGGGCGCCAGAAACACTTCTCCTCCGCTTTGGCCTCTTTTTTTCCGCTCCACTCAGACCTTTAGTCTCTGCCCTAAACAGCAACAACGGCGTAATGCTTGTGATTTTGTCGTCCGAAAAGAAATATCTGACGTTTTTCACCCATTTCGGCATATTGCTACAAAGACACCCCAGAGACTTCTGTAAAGTAATCCAGGGTCACAAATTATATTGTGTTCAGGCACTTTGACAGATTATTATTATTGTTGAAGAATCTATACAACATATACAGTCCAGCATGTATGTGCATTATCTGTGTTTGTATTTTTAAGTAAAAATTATGAATTTCTTGTGTACATTCTAAGTGTGTTTATTATATTATATTATATTATATTATATATTATGTTATGTTATGTTATATTATATTATAATATATTATGTTATGTTTGTTATGTTATATTATATTATATTACATTATATATTATATTATATTATATTATATTATATTATATTATGTTATATATTATGTTATGTTATATTATATTATATTATATTATATTATATTTTATTATATTATATGATGTTATATTATATTAGGTTATATTATATTATATTATATTATATTATATTATATTACATTATATTATATGATGTTATATTATATTAGGTTATATTATATTATATTATATTATAAAGTACATTATATTATATTATATTGTTATATTATATTAAGTATGATGTTATATTATATTATATTATGTTATGTTATTTTTTTCTTTCTGTATTTTAAGTATAAATCGTGAAAAGTAAGTATTCACTGAATCGATCCATTTCACAGACACATTCGAAAGCTGTCCATTTGAACCAATTACACTGAAAGTTTTTTTATCTCCCAACCTCCGAAGAGACACAACAGACACTTTTGTCGGCGCCAGAAGCGCATCTCTCCGCTCTCGTCTTCGCCTGTCCACTCAGACCTCTGTCTCCTGCCCAAAACAAGCTCGGCATGGGATGTTCTGTCTTAGTATGCAACTTCAGCCCAGTTAGCTACAATGGCATGCTCTGTGGAGTCGGCCAGCTCTATGAATCAGAGGCTGTTAATAGCCCATCGGTAATGCGCTCACGCTTGAGCTGGGCAAAGCTGGTCCCCGGGCCCGGCCTCTGTGGCAGATCCATTATTCATGGTTCAACCTGGGCTGCTGGGAGCCAGTGACACCTGAAGCAGCACAATCACTCAGGGCTTGAGGGAGATGCCCTGCCAGGACTCGGGAGGGCTGGAGGTCAATCCACCGGAAGACCCGCAAAGCTCAGGTCGGGGCTGCACGCCCCGCGACTCACACCAAAGAGCATGACGTGTGTTTGTGCGCTCTCAAACATTGGCAATCGCTGTTTTACACTTACATGTATGACATTTTTTCTGCTGACATTATTTGAGCGCCTCTGGGATTGCCAGTGTTGTCCAATGATCCACACACACACACACACACACACACACACACACACGCACACACACACACACACACATATATATATACGTCTTATCGTTTCCTCTGACTTGTGAAAAACAAGTGTTCATTCGATTCATTCTCCAATTTTTTGTGCATTTTAAGAACATACTTCAATAAAACGTGTGACCTGGATCAGAGAAGCTGAGATAAAACTATTTGAAGAGATATAAATATTTAAAATACAGAGTAAATCGCTCTTTTAAAGTTGTCCAAAATGAAGCTTTGATACATGAGAAATTACTAAATAAATTCATGGAGTATTGTCTTTACTCTAATGATTTTTATTGGCAAAAGAAAATCAGTTTTTTTTTTACCCGCATAATGTATTTTCTAGCTTATTGTCTGGTAAGACTGGTTTTATGTTTTTTAAATAGAAATTATGAAAAATAAATGTTCTCTGATAAAATAATTAATTTTTTATGCATATATCATTTTGTGTAGCTCTCTCCATAGATCTTAAATGTATTATATTATATGATTATATTATGTTATTAAAAAACTTACTGACACATTTTTTATATATATATATATATATATATATATATATATATATATATATATATATATATATACATACATATATTTATATATGCATGTTTGTGTGTACATATATACATATATTTGTGTATGTTTTGTTTTGTAATCTGATTTTAATGCCTATTCTCGTAAACTTTTGAATTATTATGTCGATGCGCTGCTTAATACGTTTGTGTGGAAACATTTTTCAGGATGTTTGATAAATGCGACACTAAAAAGGATATGTTTTTTTTTTTTTTTTTAAACGGAAATCTCACGCAACCCGGAAGATAAATAATAAACGCCTCTGCTGTCACTTTGATCTATTGAACACTCTCGCTGCTGAATAGAAGTATAACAAACGCGCGTATTAGGCATTATTTCATTACGCGTGTGTGCCGGTCCTTTACAGGAC